>NC_065567.1:19152883-19219251 GCF_022605725.1 Anthonomus grandis grandis
ACACATCTCGTGAGAGTCCCTTTTTAATGAAATATTTTTAGAAAAAGGTGCATTTTAACTCAAGTACTCTCATATATTAAGTACAAAAACATACACGTATCGTTAGGTAAATATAAATGTATAGAATGTTTATAAGGGTGTCCGAACTGTTACAGAGAGAAAATAATTTTTTCTTGTAATTTTTGATATATTATGAAAAAACTAAAATGACACATTTTTGAAAATAACCTCAAGCTTCTTTAATTCTTGTCAATTTGTTTGTTATCAATGGACATCATACTGGATTTTGAAATCCATGAAAGCCTTTTTCTTGCCGATGTATCCCAAATTATAAAACTATAAAAATTAAGATATATCATTGGACCAGAAAGCAAAGCAAAATAGCGTTTATACCCAAGCCTGAAAAAATAGACCATACTTACTGCCGGTATTTTTTTTAGTAATCCAATAGCAGGCAGTTAAATCGATGAAGCTATTGCTGTGTTGAAGATGGTTGTTGTGTGCCTTCATTCTGTTTTTAGATATTCCGATGACTATTTAAGATTTTGAAAGTTTCTATAGGATCTTCGCTAAGTCTCCTTCCTTCAAAGTTATTAGCTTCTGCAGCATTTCCGGGTAAAGGAACTCTTCTTTTTGCCGTTTCTTATATTTCTATATCTTTGATATAATATCAGTTAACAGTGTAACTGCATCATTCAGTTTCGGCCTTATATAATTTTTATAGATCTTCATTATCATTTCCTTTAAGTGGTATTTAAGTGTTTTATTGCTTTATGAGGTAAATAAAAGAGTTGGCTTTTTTTGCACTTTTCAAAATATGATTCTCCCATTTCAATTCTAAACTAAACAGTCATTCTGTTTATCTTGTATTCCTTGTTTGGGTTGTTTGGTCCGATACTAAGTATCGTGCATTTGTACTCATTTAATTTCATTCTGTTATGCTAAAGACCAGCAAAAAGTTTGCGTCTATGAGATCTACAACAACCTACAAGATCATGTAATGGTCCTAACACCGACCCCTGGTTAACCCTGCTTTTTACGAAATGTTTCATTCACTTTTACTTGGTAGTATCTGTTGGTTAGCACATCAGCAATCATGTACAGTAGTATTTCTCTTACTTTAAAGTGTTTGAGTTTTATTAATAACAAGTTGTGTGAAACTTGGTCAAGTGGCTTCCCGTAGTCAAATGCGTTATAGTAGGAAGACAAATACCGGTGAAGTCAGAACTAACGCCATTAGCCAACTTGGGAAACCGGCTTAAAGGACTATTATACATATACTTTGGTGGTAAGGGGTATGGAAAATAATATTATTTCTAGTATTTCGGTTTAGAACTCAGAAATTTATGCTGCTCAAAAGAACCTAAAGTCATATTGTCCTTAAATTTCGATATATCCACTGTTCTCTAAGAATATGAAGCCTAAATCCACAATATCTCAGAAACTTATTCTGTATAGCATAAATCCTATTATTATGCAGCTGGTAAAATGGAGACCACACAGGAGATGGCTAGCTGAGCATTGACTTTACTAAGGATATATAAAGTATTCGTACTGAAGAGACACATAGTTTATTATTACGTTAGAATTGGGGCTTATTTTACGTAGAATTACGCAAAATAAGCCCCAACCGACTCAATCCTTTAGAAACAAGTGAATCGATGCGGGTATGAAATGAAAGCATGCTATCCAAAACCACCCCCAGGTCGGTAATGATATTGACCCTGTTCAGGTCTGGAGAGTCTATATGATAATTAAATGTTAGTGGCGACTTCTTCCGTGACAATATTATGCAATGGTATTTCCAAGTGTTCCATTTTGAACAGACCATTCGACTAAGAAAGTACTAATGCCATCCTGAAGTTCGTTAGAGTCCTCAATGCTCTCCATTTTTAAATACATTTTCAGAGATTCTTTCTGAACAGAAATCTTTTATTTTAATACACTGGGTTCTACCAACCGAATAAGTACCTGGCCACCTGAAAAGCCAGCAAGGAAATTAAGTTGTAAGAATTTAAGTTTTGACAGTAACATAGAATAGCTAACACAATCAAAAGCCTTGGTGTAGTCTGTATAAATTGAGTCAATTTGAGAATGTTCCTCAAACATCTTCAAGATCTTGTTGATATAAAATATCTATTGCTAACTATTAATCTTTGAGGAAGAAAACCCATGCTATGTCTAGTATCAAAAATTCCCTTTTACAATGGCCTTAACAATTTCTCAAAAAGTTTAGGAATTGATGATAGAACACTTATTGGTCTATCGTCTTTAATATTATTTCGATTTCTATTCTTAAATATAGGAACTATGTAACTGGAAAGCCACATTTCGGGAAACTTGTTTTCCGTGAAGGACTTGTTAAACAGTATGTGAAGAAACTAACATATGAGTACACACAGCATTTGAAAAAGAGAGAATTGGCATTATCTGGACCAGCGGTACGTTTATTTAGAAGATGCTCTTAAACACTTTAGCAAGGGTAAATCTAACTGGATTAAATTTAGATATGAAAATTTTGAGCAATCATTGTTGTATTGAGAAATCTGTTGCTTTAGCAGGTAGAGAAGTGTCTAGCAAAGAGGTTTCAAACGACATTATCCTCTGAGGCTGTAAAAGTGCCCAGTAAATGGTATGTGGCAAGCTGTTATTGGATTAAGATGAATTAACAAATTTCCAAAAGTGAGCAGACTCATAGTTCAACCGATTCTCCAGACCGATAATATAGTTTTGGTGAAACTCAGTGGCAAGCTCTTTATATCTGAAACAAAAAATTCCAAATATGATTCATAAGACTTGTCTATCTTAAATTGATAGCTAAATTTTATGTCCTGACAAGTTGCTTTAGAGATCTTTTGAGAAACAAGAGGGATAAGTTGAGATAGTTCTACACTTTAAAGGCACATAGAGAGTACATACTTATTCAATTACTTGATGAAAAGTTCCAGTTGCACTATCAATATTGTCATTTAAGAGTTCTTTCCATGGAAGAGAATGGTGCTCCATAGTCAGTATGCTAGAAGTCCTTAAAGTGTTCCTGAAATTATAAGTATGGTCTCTCTCCTTTTATGCAAAAATGGTAGCTCTTGATGTCTTCAGTATTAATGGTCAACATTAAATCCAGGAATCTTCCAAGGCTATTTGGCACTGTTTACAAAGAAGGCTACTTCTGCTTTCCCAAGTCTTATTATGTCAAGGCTTCCTTTGCCGCGATTTGTAGAGCTTATAAGCATTATGTCTTGGCATGATCATGTATCGGAAATAGCTGATTCTGAGGTACACAACTGTATACATCGCAATAGCTTTTAACGCTTTACAAGGCTCAGATTTGTCCATTTCTTAAGTATTGCTCTTATTTATATCAGCTCTATATGTGTGGACCCAAACACATTTTGAAACTCCTTGATTCCATCCAGAAGAGGGTCATACGGCTTATAGAAGAAGCGTGGATAATTTGGCGCATAGAAGGAAGGTGGACCTGACTCTGTTTTATTGATACCATCAGGGTAAACACTTTTCTAAACTAGCCCATATCATTCTACCTAAAAGATCTAGTCGACCGGCATCTGCAGATGCCTAGAACGTACGATATAGGAATTCCTTTTTATGGAAAAGTGCAAATTTGTCAAATTAACCTTTAAAGCACGTCTTTTCTGACATTACAACTTAACATCCACAGGCACCCTCGTAGCACTCGGGCTACTTGTGATACTCCAGTACCAAAGAGTTTGCCTTTTTGTACCAATGTATACTGTAAAAAAGAGACCGACTACAATGGGCCTTAAATGCTATGAGAGCATTGACATAGAAGGAAAGTTTAAACATCAGCGTCATTAAATGAGAAAGCAGAACAAAAAAACCGCCAGACCGTTTAGAAAGTACAACTGAAATCAATCATAGGGACACGTAGCAGTTAGAGACCTTAAGTACAAATTGTCCGACAAGGACCCAATTAGCAATTTTTCGACAAGAGAACGTTGCAAATTGTAACGCAACGTTGCATTGTTACGTTGTCTTAACCGTAGAGACAACCCCGTTTTACACCAATTTGAATGAGATTTTTTTGGTTGTCTCAACGTTACGCAGTGACTACCCGTTAACTTTCTAAACGCTTTTGCAACGTTTTTAGAGTTACTGATTTTTGGACGGATGGACGCCATAACGACAGAAAAATTAATTACTTTTTTAACAATAAACTAATAGATAACTCCAGTAGGCAGCTACTCCAAAAATACAACCTTTCTATTCCATCTTTTGAACAGTCCTTATTAATATTTGTTTTGTATGTAGTTTAATATGGTGAATTATACGGGTAAAATACCCATTTTAAAAGATTTACAAGCACATAATTTATAAACGGAACATAATTTACTGTGAAAAGATGTTATTTTAGCCCTAAATAACACTAGCGCCCTTAATTTATAGCGGATTTCGAAAAAAAAATTGGTAATTTTTTTTATTGGTTACATAAGAAACCCGCTGTCGTTGTCTCTGGTTGGCCTCAAGCAAGAGGAAGAACGGATGGACCTAACCTAAAATTTTAATATGTCAATTATTGTTTGCAGTCTGTTGCGCGTATGCAGCACGTTTTTTTACAAACTTTAATAAACAGAAACTTTAACTTTTACAAAAAAAAAATCATAAGCTCTTCGAAAAATATACACTCAGAATGTAATGTTAACATTACACTCTGAGTTCTCATTGCTGCTGCTGCTAAGGAGACCCAATATTTTAAACTTTGAATATGTAAAATTTAATACAAACCTTTTCACTGCTTTTCCGCCACTTTCATTGATTCTACATAATCCGTATCAACTTCAGGTAAGCTAGTTGTAAGCATTTTTGCTTCCATTGCAAGTTTTTTTTGCGTCTGTATTAAGTTGCAGAATATTTTAGTCTTTATATCTCTTAATTTTTTTGAAGCAAAACGAAAATAATAAATCCCATTAATTCCAAGCAAAAAATGATATATAAAAATAAAAATATAAATTAAGTAGGTTATGTTGAATTGAATATTTTTTCTTCCTCCTATTCTCTCTAATCTTCTTCCTAAAGCTTCTAACATGTCAAAAAGCTCCCTCTACAGCAAAAAATGCTTAAGACAGACGATCAGGCAATGTAATACCCATTCGCTAACGATAAGGCAACGTTGTTCTTACTGGGTTTTTGATTCAAAAAATTGTATGTACACGTCTGCGCGTCGTTGTTTTAAGCGTAAATTACTACTGCTACCATTTACAGTAAAAAAATACATTGTAAAAACAGCAGAGTTTTACAACAGTTGCGATACTTTGGTCGAAAATAAATATCGTTGCTAAACCAACTAAATTTTGCACTAAAAACAACGTTGCAACTAGTGAAAATAAGAGTAATCTCAACTTAGGTGACTGCAAATTGTTACTTGCGGAACATGCCCTTGCCTTGTGAGGAACTGTGTCGCAGAAGGCAACAATTATTTGCTAGACCCAGAAGACCATAATACCGCAGCAATAAAAGATCTATGCTAGTGCAAGATACCGAAGTGTTGGACTAGATTGAACTAATACAGGCTGAGGTGCACTCTAGAGTGAAAGCTGGACGAGCCCTATGAAGAGAAAAAAACTTTCCTAAAATGAAATCTTCTTTAATCTTCTTCTTTCTAACTCTATTTCATTTAAAATTCAATTTTGTTGAGTTGTTGTAATTAACACGGGCTTCCAAAAAAATGTATAACTTAGTTAACCAACTTAAATGAATTAAGGCAATAACAATTTATATCATATTTGTTTTGACTCTCACGAGATGTGTTACTAAAACTCGGATATCAACCTCAAGAAAATCCTCTGGGACTCGATTGAACCCTCATACTTGGGTCACAAACCTTTCACCCCGGGTTAAAAAGTAATAATTTTGTCTCTTGCGTATAATATTCTATTTTAACTATTGTTTTAAGTTGTCTGAAACTTTATTGGATAGTTTTATTATATTTGATAAGTGTAGGCGGCGTATTAAACGATATAATTTAACCTTTACTACTATAATGCCAAATGCAAGATCTACTACTGCTGTTATATTTTCCGACTGCTGCATATAAGGTTTTTAATACGAAACTTCTGAAATCGGTATATCTTTAAGGTGCATTTCAATAAAAGCAAAAATATTTCATATATAAAGGGAATTCTTTTCCATTCGCAAACCGAGCCAAGACCTTATCTCATTTATCAAAATAAAAAGATTAATATTCGAAATTTACGTATCTGTTACTTACTTTAGGTCCATAAATCATTTTAAATGGTATGCAGAAGATTTTATTCAAAGCCTATTACGAAAAGGGCGAGTCTGTTCTCAATTCCCACATACCTCAAGTCCAGGTGTTTTTAGATATGGTGCATTCGCACACATCTCTATTTTATGTCGAAAATATCTGATATTTTTAAATTAAAGGGATATATTATTCGCAGTAATTTTTTCATATTTCAGTAACCGGAATTGCATAAATGTGAATATTTGATGCGTTAGCGGCCTAATACAGAATCGATCATCATCACAAGGCAAATAATAGATTAGTCGTTTTTGCACATTATATCCAGAAAATTAATTCTGGCTCTATGTAGGGCTTATGTGCTAATCAATGCGGAGAGACATACTCAAAATTAAGGGTAAACACAAATTTTGACTAACAATTGAATCGCATGCACCTAATAAACTTACGAGTAATGTTTAATATTGTAATTTTTCCTAAGATTTTTGGGTAAAAAAGGTACCTGAGTGGAGGAAGACAAGGAGTAAACATTAATAACATACGCGTCTTTGTTATTGAAGCCTTTCTGGTGTACCGCAGGGGACACTTATCTTCTCTGTTATTTGACCTTTTCCTCGCTGAACTAAATGTTTATTTTTTGCAGATAGCTTCAATACTTATTTATACGAACCCTTAGGATTTCATTAAGATCTTAATTAATATAAAATCCCTAAATGTGTGAAATTGATTTTTATAGTGTTTTCTGGTATATGATAAGAAACAAATAAACAAATACTTCATACTCATCATTCCATTTCATTTCAATCTATTTTTTTAATATATGATTTTTCATTCGCTTATATAAACTTTATTTCCCTACATATTTTACATATTGTGTTTGTAATAAAATATTTAAAAATTATATTTTTTAATATTTTAAACATAAATGGTTAAAATATTGAAGTGCAAACCAAAATGCCACTCATTTGTTTGCTGAAATGAATAATAACAAATATTTATTTAATAAATTGAGTGTTTTTGTAGTATATGCGTCCTAGAGATATAATATATAGATATATTTATGTGCCGTTGGGGAATCTGCTTTTAAATATACATATTTTTATAAATATTTTATTTAATAATGCGCGTAGCCTTGACGTCCTCAAAATTGATATTTGAATTTATCCAAAGTAAAATAACAAAAAAAATCTAAATAATAAAATATTGAATCAAGCAGCCATACTACAAAATTGATATCATTTCTCTAACGGCAATACTTAAGTTGACTAAAAAAACGACAAAAGTCTTAAGATCTTAAAACTTTTTTCATATATTCCGAAAATCTGTTCCCGTTCAGGTTTGCCAAATATTACAGCTTTAAAAGTGCGCAATTTTTTACCCATTATTATACTGTTAAGCGGGATACACTTCTGTTTTAGAGTTTTGGTCACGTAGATCCCCCATTACACTCTATATCTCATGCAGGAATCGACTCAAAAGCCGCTCTCCAGGTGATTATATTAAAAAGTTAATTAAAACGGAAATGGTAAATATGAGAGCATTCTATCGCGGCCTAATTGAAAATAAACAAACTAACAAAACATTTTGTTTCCACTTAAATTGGAAATGTATCTGTAGCATCTATAATAGGAAAGCGAACAGTGTAATTGTGAAATTGTAAGAAAAACATATTTAAAAAAATAGGACCATATTTTTATCTATTGTATGGGCGTCTCACTCTTAAATAGAATTCGTATACACACATCAAAATGGCCTAGGGAACAAAGGTATAGGTACAATTAAATTACGAAATTTATTTGGAACTAAAAACATATATATTAATTATGGAAGCATTGCTGAATATTAATTTATCAGAAATATAAAAATTGATCGCAGTATACCGATGGTTTAATCATTTAACATAATTTAAAGACTTAAAATACCGAAAATTCGAAATAAAAAAATTTAATGAAAAGTAAAACAAAAGTGTTTATTGATAGAATCCACCTCTATTGATATCTGTTTGACATGGTTGAATTGTCAATGTCGTTTTGCTCAAATTGTAGTATTTATTGGATTTTCTCATAATTTAACTTTTATAACTATGTGTTTATTAATAGAGTGTACGACCACCTCTATTGACATCTGTTTGGCATGCTCCTAATTGAATTGTCAATGTCGTTTTGCTCAATTTGTAGTAACTCTCACGAGATGTGTAATTTAACAATTATAGCTTCTACCTATAAGATGTTTCCAAATATTAAATAGCTTATAGATGACGTTAGTTATCTACTTAATAAGCTATTTTAAATACAAATAAATTTATGGTGCCTTACTGTGAGGAGTTATTTGTAGCTATAATGGAAAATTGGGATTGTTCTTGCGAATATATTCTTAAAAAGGCTGGCAATACCACACCAGACTTCTTTGAAATAATTTGACTGATGAGAGTTGTCGAACATGCATTTTAAATATAAATTAAGGTTTGAGGAACGTGGCGCCATCTACATCTAAATTTGAAACGCCTGACGATATAGACCGTCACATCAGTTTTGACACATGACATTTGGGATAGAAATAACGATTTTTTTTTTTTTAATAGAATGAATGAATACAGCATATTGCACCGCGGTGTTGTTTTTGTTACTAAATATTTTAGCGTCAAAAGCTGTATTATGCACTTCTCTTCTGACTGAAATTTGCACTTTTTTTTAAGTAAATCGATATTCTAAAGGATCTAGTCTGGACATTTTGATGACTTGATCTAAATAAAGTCCGGGTTCTATAAGGTTAATTATAACGATTGTGATGAGAAGTACATAGGGCTAACAAGAAGATCAATTCATTTAAAGAACATGTAGCTCATGTGAAATATAGAAGAGTTAAAGAGTCAAGTTTGGGTCACACCAAAGGTTACAACCATAGTACTATAATTTTGTCAGACATAACATGTTTGTTCAGTAACTCTTCTCTCGTCTAAAACACTATTCTTGATTTAAAACACGGCTTTTCAATATTGCCGAAGCTTGCACGATAAGATTTGAGTCAGGGGATTCTGCAGGTCATGGGTACCTATACCTAAATATTGTGCTGCTCCAAAAATCTTTTAGCGGTTTTAACAACATGCCGATGTACATTGTGCATTAGTGCAAAACTCTCACGAGATGTGTAACTATTGTCGAAACATGCATTTTTAATAAGGATTGAGGATTAAAGAACGTGTTTTTTTTGATGAAAAAAAATGTTGATTAAGTCGTTGTGGAAAACTGACTGAGCCGAATTTTCTGAAACTCATTGACTGTTAAAGGCCTTTATATAAAGCAGCTCCTAAAGGGGCGCTTTTTAAGATAAACCCGTTAGAAGTCGGATTTTTCTGTGAAGGAATATTGAACTTTTTGCGCGGTACCCTCGCGGACTTAAACGGTTGTGGGGCCTAAACGGGAATGTTCCCGACAATGCGGACAAAAACAGCCCTTTTCTACGTAAATGTAGCTTTCTTTTTTATTAATACTATTTTTTTCAAAAACAAACTGCTTCCGAGATAAATGATCTCAAACGTAAAATTTTTTTTTTCGAAAAAAAAGTGAATTTTTAGAGAAATTTATTTTTTATTATTTTAATTTTTTTTTGTTTACACTGTTTTGAAAGCCTAATCCTTTAGGAATAAATAGAGGTATTATTCATGTCGCTAGGTAGTATACAGGGTGAGCTGTTCTAAACAAATATGAACCCCTTTTTTAGCCTTTTTTTGACCGATTTTTTCTATAATAACTCTAAATAACTCTTTAATGGCGGCATCTAGAGATTTCAAACTTTCAGCGTTTTAAGAACTTTTTAAAACCTATTTTTTCGACATTCTGACTTTTCTGATTTTCGACAGTCTACAATCTTCTACGTAGAGTAGTTTTTGCTCTACACCTTTTTTTAACTTTGACGCTTAATACTGGCATACCTATGACACCTACGAAAACCATTTTTTCTCTGAAACAATCGGAAACTATCTGACTATAATCCACTAAAAACCGTTTTTCTTCAAATGTTACCGTTTTTTCCGCAACGTGCTGTTATTTAAGAAAAACCCCAAAAAAAAAGCCGTCCCAATCAACCAGTCATACCCTGGAGACACAGGGAGCCAGCTCATGGTACAATAAAGTTGGCGGTCCAGCACCCAATGTAAAAGTATAGGGACAAGGTCTGTGTCAACAAGCCTATGGTCGCGTCTCCATGGCAACGAAAACGGTGATTTTCGCCGAAAAAAGACCCTTTTTTATAATCGAAATTTAACTACTAAAACTAATTGGAATCGGTCCAGAGTTGATGTTAATCTGTACCTAAGGCTTTATACTATTTTTTCCATGTACAAATCATAAGGTGAAAACCTTTTTTTTATACCCTAAAAACATCGTCTGAAAATGGTCGATTTTGACGTCTACGCGCGATTTTAATGCCGACTTTTACGGCGGTTTTGACAACATGGCGTCAACGTGGATGAATCTGCTCGGACTTGCTTCTTAATTGCATTGATAAAATGCTTAAAAATAGCTTAGAACTTTCTGAAATTGGTATGTAATAATTCAAGAGACTCTGGAGAATATGAATATCGGCATATCTTTTACCATAATCGTCTTCTTTTAGTCGTGATAATTTGGCAAAGTTTTGAAGTTTTAGAATTTACCGTGTATTATTATAATATTCATGCGACACAGTGTCTATACAAGGCATTTTGCTAGACAAAAATTACAAACACAGTGGGTTCCTAATGATAAAAAAAATCTAATCGGGATTTATTAAGTATTATTATTTTATGTGGAATTTATTCTTTTACTTTTTTGTTACTTGCCCGATTTGAATGAAATTTGGTATTTGGGGTTTTATTTAGGAAATAATTATTGATTTTTAACAAATTTGTGAAATATTGAGTTTTAATGTCACGTGACTATCAAAACTTTTTTCCTATGGGTCTGATTTGATTGTAATTTGTTATTTGGGGTTTATTTAGGAAATAATTATTGATTTTTAACAAGTTTGTGAAATATTGAGTTTTAATGTCACGTGACTATCAAAACTTTTTTTCCTATTGTTTCAATTTGATTGAAATTTGGTAGTTAAGGTTTATTTAGGAAATAATTCTTGACCTTTAACAAATTTTTGCCATATTAGGTTTTAAAACAAAAAGCTTATTATAATAATAAAATAAGAAAGTATCATTGAATATTAGTTATATTTATCCGAGTTACCTGAGAGCGGAGCGTATTGTAACACATCATGGTTTCAGAAGCATGATACCCAGAAATAAGTAGAGTAATATTTAATTGAAATTTATTTCTGATTATAATATATAAAAAGACCTTCCCTTTTTCCTCTGTATGTTAATATAGATGTTTACTTTTTCGAAGTACTAAAAAAAAAAACTTGGGGCAGAGCATTATGCCGAGGGCTAAGGTTTGAACTCAGAGCCTTGCGAGGTTCAGTTTATAAGGCAAGTTTTTCCTCACTGCGTGGTTTAGGGGCACTCCTTGGATAATTCTGGAGATTTTTTTTTGTAATACTAACAAAAATTAAGAAAATGTCTACTGGTCCCGACGGATTAAAGTAGACGCGAAGCGTCTATTTGTTACTTAATATTTAGCGTCAAAGACTGGTGTGATGCACTTTTCTTCTGACTAAAAATTTGCACTTTTTTTCTTAAATAAATCGATATTCAATAGGATCTAGTCTGGAAATTTTGATTATCTAACCTAAATACAATGAGCTAAATATTTAACGATACCGTAACCTTATATTACGTTGGCAGGTTTTAATTTGATATCAGGTGTCATTTGACACACTTGTGACAGAGGTTTTAACTATAGGACCATACTTTGATCAGAAATTACATATGTCACATGTTGCTGATAGAAGTAATGTAAATAGCATAATACTTCACGGGTTTGCCTTTGTTGCCAAGTATTTTAACTTAAGATAGTGGGTTACTAGCTCAGCAACTCTTTCGTCTGGGACATTATTCTTGAGTTTAAAACACGGCTTTTCAATATTACCCAAGGCTTGCTCGATAGGATTTAAGTCCGAGGATTGCGGAGGCCCATGGCTATACCCTGAATATTGTGCTGCTCCAATATAGCTAAAGCGATTCTTACAATATATGTATGTGCTTAAGTATAAATAGTTCTATGGATGGAATCTTTAGTGTGAGACAAATCATAAAACAGTTTTACAAAAATATCTAATCTAACTCTTTATATATCTGTATATATCTAATCAAAACTCTTTATTTTTATTCTCGACACTGGGTAAATTTCAATCTTCTTCCGATGATGCTAAGATCGTTAGCGAAACACGTGTCGAGGATAAAAAATGAAGGGTTTTGATAAGTGGTCGTCGCACTATTTTTTGAACACCTAATTACGTAGATGAACAGTGGGTTCCAGAATTTGAATCCCGATATTTGTTTTCTAATAAAAATCCTTCATTGGGAATCAGATTAGGTCGAAAACCTATAAGAACTCACAAACAGTTAACGGTGAACTTCTTGCATGGTTTGCAAACGCGACGCGTTGCCAGATTTTTGTCACAACCTCAACTTTCTTAAATCAGAACCTTAGCCAAATCTTGAATCCAGAAAAGTGTTCCTTAAGGGTCAACCTTGGGACCACTTTTATTTTCCCTTATATACCAGTGACTTTCATAGTTATTTAGTAAATTTGTCATTCTCATCAATTTGGGAATGACAGTCAAATTTATTTCTAACTTAGATGCTGACGACTGTGCACCATGTATTAACTCCGACTTTTTAATAATTTGGGAAATATCCAAAGCTTACAAGCTCGTTCCTAATAATTCTAAATCTAAGTAAGTGTTTTTTGGATAGCAGCCTAAGTTAGTGTTATTATTTGGATGATTTCAAAATTGAAGTTGATTTTGGCTCCTTCGTTACCAATGTTTCTGTTATATTGGCTATGGTTCTGGATATCTTATTTAATTATTTATTTTTGTAGATTTAATATATTTTTTTACTTTTTTTATATTCTTATCTTCGCCTTGTACTATTGTTTTTTAATGGATCTTCTTAATTTATTTTAAGGACTCTCACGAGATGTGACCTATTTCTTATTCTTAAAACAGTGACACTAACGCAATAAACATTTTGATCTCACTTCTTTGCTGATTGGCAGTAATATTGGGGTTTCATAATGTCTCAAGATAAATAAGCCTATCATGTATAAGTTCTGTTACTCTTGTAAGATCAGTATTTCTTTGTCTCACACCACCAGTCTTTAAAAATCTCTGCTACAACCTGTATCCTACTAACTGCTCCAACTTTCTTGTAACTGAGTTTCTCGATCAATATCTTGTCTTTGCATATTGACTCTATTGCACGCACAATTAAAAGATATTCTTGCTAAACTGGCAGGAAAAATTCTACTGAATATAGTTTATCAATTACGCCTTAAAGAATTTATTTAAACTATTTATATAATACAAACCATTAAAACTAAATGATAAGGTATGCTTAGAGGAATGTCCAACAAATGATAAACACAATTTATCTTGGAAACGATTTTTTTCATTAAAAAATAAAACGGCATTTTTTCCTTGTCGTCTAGACGATTTTGATGTGTGTAATGTTTTTGACCATTTACTATTTTACCAGTTTATCGAATGATATTATTTATCATCTTCAAGAGAAGAATGTTCAGTCTTCTGCTGACATCGTTGAATACACTACAGGACTTATTGCCTATAAAAAGTAAATAATGTTAAGTTTATTGAACATAATTCTCGCAAAAAATCAAGACAATATCTTTTGCCAAAGTTTCTTATCGATTTTATGATTAGTAGTAAGTGTTTTAGGTGTAAAAAGGGAGAGAAAAGGGACAACATCTGATATCATTAGTTGTTTGTTACAAATTGTTGTGCTTTTTATAGGTTAATATTGTATATATTATGTTTGCTCAGGGGCACTAGAAAGAGGGAGCGAAGTTTATTAGACAGTTTGAGCCCGCGTTTCTTTATATTGGAATGACTCGGGTAGTTTAAGACTTTATTATATTATAAATATTTAATTAATTTCGGTTTTAAGTGCATACCAGACAGTATAAAACCTCTGCTTGCAGAATTTGGGATGCATAAAGTTTGATAAATGCTAATTATCGCAAACTAAAATTAAATGAACCACTAACGAAAACCGGGTGGCGAAAAACGTCCTGCTATTGAAAATGCCTGAAGAAATATTCTGCTCTGGAACTATACAAGGCGACAAAAACCGTCTGGCGGAAAATTAATTAATGGAGATGCCGGGGCTTAATTACTAATGAAAAAATTTAATAAACATTTTTTAGCAGACAAAATGCGAATTTTCAACAACTAAATTGGAATTTATTGAATCGGAGGCGCGAAAGGAGCCACCATTCCAGAGAGAAAAATTCCGTGATTTAAAAGCGGGAAAATTGAATAAGGAACTCAAGCTGGTTACCTAACGACATAATAAACACTTTCGTAGCCACAAGGTGAATTTGAAACGATGCATTACGAAAGCAACTGCTAAAATATTAAATCTTGGAGAGGTACTTTTGAAATTGAACGGTCTCAGCAAGACGCACAGTAAGGCCATTACAAGAAGAAGCTTATTTGTATTTTAAAATATTTGGAATACTGTCTTTTAGTGCCAGGCTTAGTTTTTCTTAATGTAGGTACATACACTTCTTAAACCCAGATTATGTACAATTGTATTTGTCTATGTAAATTTACCGTAAAAGCTACGTAAATGGTTTACATAGCATATTCTTTAATATTAAATTCGAAAATTTGATTTTTAATTAAAAGCTTTTATTATACTATGTAAATTTATATAAACTTATTTTTATACATATACGTAATCTTCTAGGTGAAAATTAAAAAATCAATGTAATATTACAAAGTGAAAAGCCTTCTAATATCTGTTATTATAGGAGTAAAGAAACAATAAAAATTGACAGCAGGTTATAAACCAAAATATCAACAAAGTATATAAACTTAAACAAAAAAAATTATGGACATATTTGTAACGTATAATAAAGTATCTTAGACGTAGTAGATATATAAAAGCAATGTGTAGATTATTAATTTGCATACAGCATAATTATAAAATTTTGAAACAAAAAAATTTAGCTTCACATTGTAGATTTTATGTATAAAATAAAAATGCACCATATCAACTGTGAATCCGTTTAGTCTTTCAAATTTTACAAGATATATAAAAAAATGTATTACATAACATATTACGTAAAATGTACATGACTAATTAGTTAATTTTTTTTTAGTTCTTTAAGACATAATTTAAAAAATAAAAAATTTATACAGATTGTTAAAAGTTCGGACCTTTTTCTTTTTCTTTTCATTTAAGGCGCATTTGCGACAGTACTTAGTACTAGCGTTGATTGAAGAGGCGATTCCCTCTTCAATCAACGGTACTAGTTTATAATTATTACAATGGTGTTAAAGCCATTCATATATAATAAAAATAAACCACTAACTGATCTAGCACAAAACTCTCTAGCAAGAATATAAACGATATCCACAGGATGAGGTTCAATTTTTTTTCATTTGCGCACTAGTTTGGACATAGGCGTAGTATACCGGTGGGACATCCTTTGGTTGTAAAGTTGGCTCTATAGTTACATTTGCTTAGATGACTAATTTACATTCAATACAATTTATCCATTTATATTCACTCTGATAATCAGCCTATCCATAAGCTCTGTACAATATGTAGAATTATGTTAAACTCATTAATAGATAATGAAAATTAACTACAAAATAATACCACACAACTCTATAGTAAGAATATAAACGGAATCCACAGGATGAGGTCTAATTTTTGTCCGTTTGCGCATTGTTTTGCACATAGGCCTAGTATACAGGTGGGACATCCTATGATTGAGAATTTTTCTCCTTTATTACTTTGCTTAGATGATTAAAGATGTACATTAACCAACTTACATTCAATATAATTGATCCAATTATATATTATGTGATGTTATCAGCCCATCTATAAGCTGCGTACTATATGTAAAACTATGTTAAAGTAACTAAAGATAATGACAGTTAACCTTCAACTGATACTAGACAACTTTCGAGCAAGAATTTAAATGAAATCCGCAGAATGAGTTCCAATTTTTTTTCATCAGCGCACTATTTTGCACATAGGCCTAGTATACAGGTGGGATATCGATCGATAGAAACGAAAATGTAATTTTTACAGTTGGCCAGATAAGTTCTACTCGCAATATGTTTTTTCCATATTTAGGGATTAAAAGAATTAATAAAAGAGTATGCGTAGCAATAAATTTAGTCCTTATTTCGTTATTGGGGTTCGTGTCTCTTGCAATCTAGGAACCCAAATATTAAAAACGATTAACCAATTCTAGGACTTCGCCGAAGATTTATAATGGAATCGAGATATTCTGATTTTTGCCAAGTAACATTGTTTTCATTTTCTGAATTTGGATCTTCATTTCATAGTATAAGCATGCTCTTTGAACACTGTCAATAATATTCTGACGGCCAACGTCTGTGTCTGCTATTAGTTCCGTATCATCAGTATATCTTATACTCTTGATGGTTTCTCCATTTACGTTGATTCCAACTAAAATATTCTTTAGTACAGATTTGAACAGCTCGTCCGAAAAAACATTAAAATAGACCGGTAACAATATGCATCCCTGTCTCACCCCTTTACAAATCTAAATGTCCGCAGTATATTTATTCTTATTTTTGCTATTTGATACCCATAAAGATTTCTTATTAAATGGATATCTTCGACCTTCGATCGGTTACCATGACAAGGAAGCTTAGTGCTGTAGTGAACCCAGTCCATCGTCCATCTATTAATAGTTTGTTGTTAATAGTTACGAGTTTCCCTGTGAATATTTATTTTATTGATTTGTGCATAAAAAGTATGAATTTCGAAGAGAATAACGGTAAGTTAGTTGTAACACACATCTTTAAAAAGTTTTACTATATAATTGATGTTTATATTTAATGTTTATGCCTAGCTAGGTATATTTTGTGAAATAATGGTAAAGTAATGTTTATATTAGATAAATATAAAAGTAGATGAATATCTTATTTATTTATTTATTTATCTATTTACAGTCAAGGCTTTCTAACAGACAGGCACAGCTGTCCAATAATAAGAAAGCACGTTATATCACAAATACAAATTAGTAAACAAGTTCTATATAATAATAACTACAACTACAGAGAATTAATTCTTAAAATTACATCACAATCTAGAAAGAATTACTTATATAGTTTAATCAGGAAGCCGTCTTAGGTGTCGTTTAAAGGCATCAAAGCTCAAAAAAAATAAGTCAATATTAGGATGGTTTAACTCCAAACTATTATACATACGGGTACATCTAATAATTGGAGAATTCGATAAGTAATTGGAAAAATACCTGGACACTACAAAAGTTTGTCTATTACGAAGGATGTAAGGATTGATGTTAAAATTGAGTTTTTCTAAAACAGATGAAGAATCAATAAAGTTGTTTACGGCCTTGTATATAAATATTAAATCAAAATTTCTTCTTCGGACCTCCAACGATTGCATATTATAAAATTTTAAATTATCATCATAACTAAAGAAATGCCGTCGTCTGTTAAACCTATAATTTAAAGTGTTAACAAATTTGCGCTGCACACTCTCTAGTCGGCCAATATAATAGGCGTACATTGGATTCCAAACTGTTGTTGCGTATTCCAGTACAGGTCTTACTATACTATTGAATAAAATTGTTAAGGAATGTATGTTGCTAAATCCTTTTGTTGCTCGAAAAACAATTCCAAGATTTTTAAGAGCCTTTTGTACAATATTTTCAAGATGCTTTTCAAACAAAAGCCTAGGATCCAATGTCACCCCAAGATCCTTAATATAATCCAAATATTTAAGCTTAACATTATTTAGGTAAAGATCACATTTAACTTGCAGAGGAACAGGCCTTTTAGAGAACAAAATACAATTACATTTATCCAAATTGACAAAAAGTCTATTGAAAGTACAGTAATTCATAAAATTAGATAAATCGTACTGTAAAGTAAAGTAATCAGCAGCCGAATTAATAGTTTTTGAGATTTTAAGATCATCTGCATATAAAGCATAGCTACTATGTGAAAAACATTGCTCTATATCATATAGGAAAATGATAAACAGCAGAGAACCCAAGTGTGACCCCTGAGGCACACCTGAAGTCACAGCTGTACTCTTCGATTTTTGGCCATTTACAACATACTGAGATCTTTCACTTAAGTAACTTTTAAAAATTTCAAACAAAGCCCCATGTACCCCGAAATTCTCAAGCTTTATTAAAAGAGTTGGGTGGTGGACCTTATCGAAAGCTTTAGAGAAATCGGTGTACACTGTACAAGTCTCAGCCTCGCTCCATATTCTCAGATATGAGTTGAACGTAAGGCACAAGGTTAGTCAGTGCCGATCTTTTTTTAAAAAAGCCGTGTTGGTTTAAGTCAATCGATCCCCTAACAATAAAAAATAATTGATCCAAAATAAGAGACTCGAACAGTTTCCCAAAATGGCTCAAGACAGAAATCGGTCTATAGTTATTGATAGCGCTTTTATCTCCTGATTTAAAAATAGGCACAATTTGGGCCACTTTCCAAAGCTTAGGGTATTTACCAGTTGAAATACATTGATTATACAATAAATATAGAGGCTCACAAAGATTAGGAAATGATTTCAGAAATATTGAGGGAAATCCGTCTGGCCCAGGACCCTTTTTGGGATTCATAGAGCATAATGCTTCTCTAATATCGTCTTCTCGAACATGATCAACAGTAAAACATTCTTTTGATTGGACAACATCAATTAATGATGGAGTATTAGATGGTTCAAAAACACTGCTAAAAAACTTTGAGAAAAGTTCACAAATGTCAGAGTTATTCGTAGCATATTGATCATTAAAGGTCATTTTTAACCGCAATTTTTTTGTATTCCTTTTATTATTAATAAACGACCAAAAGTACTTTGTGTCATGCTTAATATTTTCCTCTGTTTTAGTAATGTAATCTTTATAGTCTTTACTAATATTTAGTTTTACAGTTTTACGTAAATTTGAGAAAATATCGTAGTCAGACTGTAGCTTGTATTTTTTCCAGTCTCTGTGCACCTGCACTTTATTCTTTATTAAATTAATAGTGTGCTTAGAAAACCATAAAGGATATTGGCGCTTTTTAATTTTTATTTTTGATATTTCAGAATTCACAATATTACTCAGTTCTGCGTAAAAACATTCGATGTTGTTATCTACATCACGAGATAAAAATAAATCCTTCCACTGAAGAGAACGAATTTTCTCATTAATAACTGCATAATTTGCCCTAATGAAATTTACCTTTTGATAAGAATTACACACGACTTTTTTTCATAATTTAACTTAATATTTACCTCCAACGACATATGATGACTGTCCTTAGGCACTAATGGGTAATTACATTTAAGTACCTCGGTTATTAAAGAATTAGTACCTACAACTAAATCTAAAATTCTATTCCTTGAATTCAAAATATAATTAAATTGTTTTAAACCATTAAGGAAGTAAAAATCAGTAAAGCATTATTACTTGATAATTTTCAGCATCGTTTCCAGATGAAGATAACCTACTCTTTAGTCTTTTTACCTCTCACACAATTTGTATAGTCTAAACAGACTATGAAGGTGGTCGAAGACTTAATTAAGTGATGGTAAGTAAATCTAATAGTTTTTAACGGAGTTTTTAAAATTAGTGGTAAAAGTTTATTCGTTTCCTGTCTAAGTGGACAGTAATTTACTTAGGTACTTGCTGATAAAAAATTTTGATTTTAGAAGTATCAATAAATCGAGACGAAAAAGTACGTGGGCGCAGAAAATGTCGCGACGAATCCACTTAGGATAGAAAGAAAAGAAAACTTTTAAAAGAAACGGTGGTCAATTGTATAAGACAAAAATAAAGAAAACTGTACCGGAAAAAAGTACGTAACCAAAATCAATAACTACTAGTAAGTTTTAAGTAACTAATAAATTAATAGTTTTGCACAAGACAAAATTATTTCCATAAAATGTCAATTGATCATTGAAAAAAACTTTGAACCCATTTATCTCAAAATTAAGTTTTATGGACTTGGTCCGCTTCATTTCTGAATCCCTCATTTAATTATAGTAGGACCTTGATTATAATTGCTAGTAGATGGCACTTTCGTAAGTCGCAAATAAATCTTGTAACGATGTAATTTTTCCATATGACTATTTCCTTGTTTGTGGTTATTATCAAACAGTGTATGCTGTCTGTCGCTTATTTACTCCAGATATTTCCTTAATTTTTTTTGTGCAGGCATCATGCTTTCCAATTCCTCACATCTTTTTCTTATCTATATTTCGTTGGATTTTTGTTTTTGCATTCCAGGCGCTTGTCGTCTACCTTTAAAACTAAATAATATAAAACGATTACGAAATTCGTATCAAACATTTTATAAGTATGAAATTGATTTGACATTTCGTGTTCATTTAGTGAGTTTTGAAATGAATTAGTATCCACGTAACTCTTTTATCAATCACTGTTTCGAAGCCATGAGTAATGAGCAATGAGAAACATACCACAGGAACATCGGGAATAGTCACAAAAACTGCTTTCAAATTATTGAAATGTATCTCTCAACTAGTGTAATTGGAAAAAAAATCATTATCCAATCTAAAGCTATTACATAAAGTATGATAAAGTAAAGCTGTTAAAGTTAAATAGATAATTAAACGGAAAATCCAAGCTTAATTTATTGAGTATTGGTAGATAAGCAACATAGGGGACCTAAGCTATTTCTTTTAGCGTTAGCCCAATAAATAAGCCAAAAGGTTTATCTAACAAAATATAAATTGCTGGCGTCCCGGATAAACGGTTTTGAGCCAAATTCGAGCAGTCTGTTTTGGCCTCCTTTTTAACGGGAACTTTCAGAAGTTGTAGCTTTAAATACATTTTCTTTAGTTAATGGACCGTCACTGATTTTAGTGGTAATGTGATTTAAAACACATGCTCAACTTGTCCAAAACAACGCTGACAAAAAAAAAGTTCTGGCAAACTTGGGTGTTTTATTCCAGTTAAGCTAAAGTGGTACAATAGAAGATAAAATGCGGTAAAAGAAAATTCGGTTGACAGCATAAAATAAATTGGTCTAGACAAGGTATACTAGTAAAACTTCTCAGACAAAATATTGTATATTTAACATTTAGATGATAGCATACTCTTTTCTCAAGTTTTATATATATATATCTATATAAAATCAAAGCAAACTCGTCTTGGAACAAACTACGAAAATAACGTTAAAGCGGATGTTGGAAAATACATGTGAAGCACTATCTTGTTAATGCCATCATTTGAATCAAATATTCCTTTATGTAATAACGAAATATAGTATTGCGCTACCAATTTAAATCCGTATTTTTACATACATAGCATAAAATAAATATATAAAAACTGCTAATATTATTAAATTAATGTAGATAACTTCAAATACAGAACTGCCAGAATTCTACATACTATTGATAGTTTTTAAGTCAGTTCTGGCAAAGTTTGCGCTGCAATTTTCTATTTCAAAAAAAAACTCTGAGTCGAAGGCAAAACTCCAGAAAAGAAGATCATATAAAAATTTGGACTAAAAATGACTCATTTAAGCTGAGATAATTTTATTGGACTGATTAAAGCAATTCCGTGAAGTCCGGGAAAAGTTTTCATTAAACTTCCGGCATTGACTTAGCTTCTATTATCTTCAACTCTTTCTTTTATGTAAAAGTTTCTCAACAAACCACTTGTAATCATCCATATCTGATGCAGATGAACATTTTTATAATGATGATTTAGAAAAGTGATATCATTTGCATATTAGATTGTATTTCATTGAGGGAATAAAACAGGTGCTAATTCTTTTGTCGCAAAGTACATATCCATATATCTCCACCAGCGCTTTTTAGCTATTACCTTAGTTGAGCCAAATGACAGCCAAATAGCACTACTTGCAGATTTTAACACATCTGGACAATTTATGGGCTGATTCTTAGTATTTTTTTACACTTAATATCCTTACTGAGGTTCCATAGAAATGCAGATTCTATTTGTGTTCCAATTAAATATCAAACATCAATTTCCTTAATCCTCATCTGAACTCACTTTCATAATACTGTTAATCCAACCAGTTCTAAGCTCTCTTCTGGATATTACATTGAAGAGTGAATACATATTAAATATATTTGTAGATTATCTTTCAACAGTATCGTCTCATGATCCGCTTATATTTTTCTGACGATGAGTTCCTTATGATATATTTAGTAAACTATCTCCTTAGTTATTCAATAAGCTCATAAATTTGATGAAATTCTTTCTCTGTACTATTTCCAGGCTGCTGAAGTTTTGTCTCTCATGCCTACTTGTATATTAGGTGATAATGCATCTGTTTTAAATTATTTGAAAGCTCAGTGGAGGATTCCTGTTCCTATTCCTTTTGCCTCTCATATTGCAGTTAGACAGTCAGTTAACAGTTTAGACCGTCAGTTAAATCTTACTTCTCTAAACACAAATTCAATGATAAAATCATTATCAGAATTCATTATGTTCATTAAGTTCTCTCTAGAGATGTTCCGGTTACTGTCCCAAGACCCTTAAAGTGGGAATCAATATCTTCGTAAATAGTATTAATTAATTCCCTAATCTCTTCTCTTTAGTGGGCCTCTTGTGTGTGGTACTTTGGTGCATTCATTAATCATACGTGTTTTTACCATGCAGATCTATTATTAACAATACGGTATGACTTTTTAATCTCTTTTCTGGATCACTTACAGATTTAAGTCTTTAGCACCAAAAATAGAATTTTAACTGGCAGTAATTAATTTTTCAATGGAACGTGCTTTCTATCTAATGATTAATTAAATATCCAGGCTAATTTAAAGCAATAACTAATTCAGTAACCGCTTCAGAACAATACCGAAATGCAATATCCTCCCTGGAACGGCAATTTAACAATTCGCAGTGTTAAAATTGTCTGAACGATATTAAATAATTAAATTTATTTAAATTACGCACGCTTAAAGTGAACTTTGGAACTCTGGAATTAAGCTACCGTTAATGTTAAAAACTATAGCAGTATTTATTTTAATCGCTTGCCGTTAAAATGTAAAGCAGGGATAGCGTAATAAAACCCATTTATAACGGGGTTGTTAGAAAATCTGTAATTTATCACTAAAACTGGACAAGGGGAAAACAAAGTTCTTGCGATCCTGTACTTGAACCCGAAACTGACTAAACTTGACAAAGCTGAGGTTTTGGACCTTTATCTGGAAATCTCCTGTATGGCTTAAGTTTGTAGTGATTTTTGGGTTACTATATATAAACTAGTTCTGTAAACTGTTGTCAAAATCAAACTTTCCAAGGCTTTTAATTTCTAATCTGAATCTGTTTTCAGTAGAAGTAGTTAAGCCGCTTTAAGCTGTCGCTCTAATTACTTGCAGTAATTTGCTTCAAAAATGTTTATGTTTACGGCAAACTAATTAAAATTCCTAAAAGAGGAAAAAGAGAGAGTTTACAGGTTACTAATAAAAGGATTTGGTTAAATATGAGAGTAGGAGAATTTTGTTGATTTTTTTTTAATTATACATGGTTTCTGTCTATATTTTTTAGATAAAAATTTGCTAATTTAAGTAGATTTACCTTAGTAGAAAGTCACTTAATTTGGGTGCATGAATCCTGAATATTTTGAATAATTGCTTGTTTCAGGTTTCTATGCTAATGAAACAATACGGGTTTTGGTACAAAATGCAGATCAATTAATTTATTTGCTACAATAAAGACGCTTTCAATAAGACTCGATTCAGAAAAATTTACTATAATAATTATTATTTTACATATTTTCATTAAGATGGTTTTCAATGTTTAATCAGTATGAATGCATTTGATAAAATTGGTTCGTCTTATTATAAGCTTCTTAAGCCTTATGAAATATAAGAATTATATTTCCCTTACACTTCAAATTATTATTAGTCAAATATCCTTTTTTTAAAAGGTTTTCTCGCAAATCTGACTCCTAACGTTCTTCTTACTTTTCTTATGGTGAAAAAAAAAGATAAGATTAAATAGAAAATTCCAATTTTAAAATTCAATGTTTTTATTAAGAAATTGCTTCACTAGGAATTTTTCTGGATAAAGTCCGATATACGTTAAAACCGTTAGTCAGGATATGAACCAAAGATTTTTCCGAAGCCACCGTCCATAATAATATGCTTCGGTGCAGGTTTTTTCAGAAAAGTAATTTTTAGAGTGGAACGTACGATATTTGAAATTTTATAGCACACTTTTTTATTTTTTATGTAGAAGTTTATTTATTCTAAGCAGAAAGTTTATTTAAAATAATTTATTTTACTAGTAAGCCTCCTAGATATATAGGTGGTACTGGGGAAATTAAAAATCCAGGGCATACCAAAACTAGCACTGGTCAAGGGCAGCAGTGGTAGAATATTGCAAACTGGAGAGCGGACCTATAGTAACAGCATGATCTCCACACTGCGGGGCAGAAAAGAAACGGAACTCTTACTGCACTATCGTTTCCAAATAATCTTCATAGTTGATGAAAGCAGATTAATGGCCTTCAATCTGAAGTACCCCTCAAGTGACGATAGGGTGCTAAGAATCCCCCCTTCGTCATCCATTAATCAAAATTTAGTGAATGGAAATTTGGGAATATGGAGAAAAAAATGAACAGGATCAATATCGATATCTAAGGTCTCAGCGAAGTCTAATGATCCAGACCGGGTAAGATAAGATCTAACAACAACGGATAAATCTCCTCTTTCTCAATGACCGGATCATACTAATGACATTTCAAACATTTCACAGTATTATGAACTTCATACAATTATACGCGCCAACCAATGACAGAGAAGAAGTCAGCTGTAGACGCAGACGTTTAAATAAAAGTAACTAAAAAAGGCGAAATTACGATAATCATGGGAGATCTAAATGCTAAAGTTGGATGTGGTGCAGATTCCGAGGCTGTCGGGGTTTTCGGTCTAGTGTGATGACTATATTTTTTTTCATCTCCAATACTTTCTTTAAAGACTTGCACATATACCAGGCGTTTATAACTTGATATCACGTGCAGACAACCAGGATAGAATAATACGCAATCAGATAGATGACATAGTGACTGTCCTCGAAATCGAAAAGTATAGTACTGTACCGAACACAACCCGGTTGTTATGGACTTGGGAATAAAACGTTTCACAAAAATAAAATACAACACCTTAAACAAACAGGTTAATTTAGAAAAACTTAACAACACCAAACAAGAGTAGGCTAACTAAAACAAAAACTTGAGAGGAACTTGAGAAGAAACACACCAGCCACACCAGCACAACTATATGCAAAGGATACGTGGTATAAAATGAAGAATATGATAGTGAAAGTTCAGGAACAAGAGATTGGATTTAAGGAAAACAAAAAGAGAAAGAAATGGACGGCAGAGGAAATTCTGGACCTCATGACGGAGAGAACAAAGTGCAAGGGAATACCGCTGAAGTAAAAGGAGGTAAGCAAGGCCATGAGATGGAAATATAGAAAAGCAAGAGTTGTATCTGTCCGAAAAACGCCGACAAATTGAGTTACTGCAGCGAAAACATGATTCATTTATCTTGCAAAAGAAGGTAAAAAAGCTGACATCAGAAATGCGAATGCAAAAATAAGCTGAAATGCGAGAAATGCGAAAAATCAGATCATAAATGGAATCAAAAAAAAAATTTAAAGATGGAAGAACTACGTAAAGAAACTGTTCGATGTTGACCGGCCGAAGTCTCCAATGGAGGTGGATGATGACAGAGAGAAGGACCTACTATTACAAAGAGCGAAGTTAGCCATGCAATAAAGATCAGAAAAACAGAAAAGCGACAGAATCAAATAAAGTATATGCAGAGATGCCTAAAATTATCCTAAACCAAGAAGGCAAAGACCTAGAACTATGGCGTTAATGATTTCATGTTAATAATAATTTAACTTGATAGTTAAATTATTCAACGCCATCTACAGTGCCAGAACAAATCCTTTGTGAATGACTCAAGTCTACCTTCATTCCGCGATTCCAAAAATGCCAAACTCCCCTTAGTGTGACGACTACCGCAGTCTTAATTAGTTTGATGTCTCACGTCCTCAAAGTATTCTTAAAAATAATCCATACACCGATTTATAAGAAATGCATATAACAAATAATTAACACTCAATTCGCATTTCAGAGATGTAAGGATATGAACACTGACTATCGTCATTGCGTCATCGTCATTGCGATTGCGTCAGGTATCAGAGATATTATCAGCAACCGGAATTGACAAAAGAGATATTACAATCATAGCACAACTCTACTGGAACTAGACTGCGGAGGTTCAAATGCCGTGTCAAGAAGGAAGGGCATATGGCAGTTAGGCTAAAGACATACTTGGCGTACGAAGCCATTTTCAGAGGGGCTTCTATCTTTCACTAGATATCGGAGGTATGAACGTGAATAAAGTTCGCATCATTAATATAAGATACGAAGACGATACCGTGATCCTCAGACTAGCATAAAATGATGGATCAGATTTCACAACATAGTAAATGATTCGGACTACATATGAACACTTCCAAGACCAAATTAATCATTTTCTCTAAGGTTCACTGCAGTCCAATGACTCGGTGAGTAGCGACAGCATTGCTCTATATCAGCACAACATACGAAATCTGTGGACGGAGAAGTTAAGGGGTTTTGTTAATTTTTGAGGCCACTTATACAATGTGCAGATACCATTATGCTGTCGGATCCATAAGTACACCAAGAAATTTGATATGGGACTCATGTTCGTAGAAGCTATGAACGCTTCTCAGAGCAAAACTCATTCTCTCAGTCTTGCCTCTGTTCAATATCAGCCTATTTAAAAGAAACCAACTTTCTGCCATTTCCTGTGCCTTAACGGAGCTCAATAGAGAATCCTCAAGTGTGCTTCTAGTAACTGAGATTATAGTGTCATCGGCAAAAAGTCTGAAATTTACATTAGGATTTATAAGTAACAAAACATTAATATAAACCATAAATAATATTGAGCCTAGAATTGAACCTTGGGGTACACCAATCTTTATCTCCTGCCTTGTCAACACAGCACCTCTGTTCCGGACTTTTAGATTTCTGCTGGTTAAATATAAGCCTCAATCCAAGTTAATTTTTATTAAACAAGTGATAATCCTCAAAAAAGTGAACAATCTGCTCTGACAGACATTTCTCCAAAACTTGTAAAACAATAGGAAAAAGAGAAATTGATCTATAATTTCCAGCAACGTCTGGACTTCCCTTCTTGAACAAAGGAAGCACTAAAGCAGCCTGGAAAAGAGTTTTCTATTATATATGCATGTATAACTTTTGTTAAATGTATAATTACAATGAGGATTTTAATATATTTAAATACCTTCACATTAATTAGCCATATATGCCCCGGCTAGTTTTATTTTTAAGTTGATTTATGACGCTCCTTATTGTATTAAAACTTCTTAACTGAAAAAAAAACTTCTTTAAAGCTGAAATTTTTGAAAATATTAACACTACTAAGAATTAATAGAGGATCTATTTATGATTCATGATATTTAAAAAATAATCATTGAAGTTATCTGTAGTAAATCCAATGATATTGGGCAAACCACCCAATATCATTTTAAAAAGTCAGGTGCTATATCTTTAATGTATTACTGTACGGTTGTGAAGGCTTTTGATCCGATAATTGAGAGAAGGATCGAGCCTTTTGAAATGTACATATATCGCATACATGCTTCGTATCTCATGGATGGAATGGAATCTCTTCTCATGGATTAACCGAGTTACAAACGGAGAGGTATTACATAGGCCATATCATGAGAGGCAAAAAATACGAATTACTGAGGCTGATAATTGAAGAAAAGATTCAGGGAAGAAGATCTATTGGAAGACGTCAGAACCCCTGGTTGAAAGAAATTAGAAGATAGTTCGGGTACATTCTGACTGAGATTTTAGAGCTGCTGTATCCAGGACAATGTTAGACATATGGATCGCCTACTTTCGTGAGAAGAGGGAGTGGTAAGAAGAAGTACTTTTGCAGCATTTTTTGAAAGGTTTTTATTCAATGAAGATCAGAGACTTGCAATCATATTGCATATACATATTGAATTAATTGATTTCTGTTTTTTGTCATAACATAACAGTATTAGATAAGCAAACAAAAGAAAAAGAGCTATATTTTTAGGGTGCTTAATTTTTTGCATTTTTTTTGTTAAGGTGTTTCTTGAAATGCCAGTAAGCTTAATAATTTATTTAAACTTTAATTTATCAGTATTTCTATTGATTGTTGATTGAGATAATTATAAAAAAAAATTATATTTTTGTAAATAGTTCAACACCTTGAACTCTTTTCGGTCACCCTTGTTTATTAGTTCTCTGATGTAACAAATTTAATTGCCAGCAAAACTCTCGATTCGTCTCGTATTTTACTTAGTAAATTTTAATAAAATTTTAAATAATTTATTTTTTACTAAAATATTTGTATATCCTTGTATTGGATATTGCTAACTATTAAAAAGCAACGCTTTTAGATCATCAAAAGCGTATTTTCCACCAATACGAAAATTTAAAAGTAGCTTCCAAAAAAATAAGAATATCTCTTTGAAAATATATTTAAAAAAACAGAGTTATTTTAATGCAAATTCTTATTTATTTCAGGCAGTCGAAGCTATTTTGTGATTTCATTCAGATAGTTGAATCCAATTTGTATTTTCTTTCAGGTACTTCAAATTGAATTGTCTAGATTTTTTTTATATCGATCAAGATTATTTCTAATTTTTTCCAGGCAATTTGTTGTTTTAGGCAGTCGAAGATCAAATCGGAAAATCTGTTTTTTTCGCAGCTAGACATTACTGTTTAATAATATACGTAAACTACCTAGACAAAACATGTTTTTTTCTTTCGGGAATTATAAGAGAAAACAAGAAATTACGTAAAAAGCATTTTAAGAAAAACACATTTTTGTTTCTTTCAGAGATACTTTCAATATATTAGGTAGATGTAAATTGCTGAAAATGCAATTATGAATCGATAATTGACTAATAAAACTATCATATTAGTGATTAAATATTGCCTTATTTTGTATAAAATACACGTTTACACAAAAAAAGCCACTCAAAACGAATATTATATACAAAAACCTTAAATTTAACCTAAAAGAACCCAAAAGAAAAAGAAAACAAAACAAACGGACATGTGTATAAAAGACCGTAATGAATATTTGTCAAAAAGCTTTCCTTACAATGACCCTAACCTAAATTTCCAAGAAATAAACAGGGTAGATTTCGCATGCAAATGAAAAACCCAGTATTCCAATTATTCCTCTTCCGTAGGCTGATGTCTAAACAATGCTGGTGAAATTTCGCTTAAATATTGGGTTATTTTAAATACGAAAGCTGAGAAAAGGAATGAAATAGCACAGAGGCGTAAACATACAAATTTTTATTTCAATAATTAAAAGGCAAAAAAATATGATTGGATTGGCACAATAAATATTCCATTTTAACAAAACTGAAATTATACCAACCAGTGTCTACCGGCAAAATCAGCAGTGCTATAATCACTTAATATGTCAAATTACAATCACCATTAACTTAATCAGGTAGATAAAGTAAACTTCAATTAGACAATTAAACAACTTAATAGTAAACATCTTTTGCTGACTTGCAATAATGCGACTTATATTAATATTATTTATGGCCATAATTTTATAGGAAATTTAAATTTTCTGTATACATTCTTAAAATTACGTGAGACTTTACGGAAAATTAAATCTTCGCTTAACGAATTAGGTAAGATGGAGTGTCAACGCTTCAAATGCAAATGAGTATAAAACTATTTCGTAACTATAGACGAGCAACGAAACAAAAATAAACTACGAACGAAATTTAATTATTGAAACCGAATTATAATTTCTAATGACTTAAAACGCAACGGAAACATTGTTGACCGACAGCGAATTAATGTAATTTAATAATCTGTCAGTTTTGTTTAATTTTAAGGCCTCATTTCACCACACTAAGTATAATTAGCAATAAATTATTTAACTGTAGCTGACTGGCTTCGAAGTTAAAACATTTAATTTGATAGCAAAATAACGAATAACAGGCCATTTATATTTTTAAGTACGGACCTGTCGCATGATAACACAGTCGCTTTTATACCTGTGTGCGTGTGTAAAGTCATCGTCAATGGCGGTCAATAATTGTTTTCAAAGTCAAGGACAGGACCTGATTGAGAATTTTGTTTTGCGGAAATGTTTAGAATAATGTAATAGTAATAATCATAAAAAAATTACTATTTTGTAGACAAAGCAAATAACATAAGAAAAATACATTTATATTTCAACATGATCCACTAAAAAAGTGGTTCACTGCATATAATGCTTTCTCCAACAAGTGTGATTTTAAAAATTTGTGAAATGTGGGCAAAGATGATGTGGATTTGATTTCAACTGACAGATGATTGTGCATTTTTTGCCTTATATAGTATAGGGCTTTTAACTAAATCTGAGCGTAGGGTTGAAAGATAAAGATGCCGACGAGGGGACCAGTAAGAAAGGGAAACCGTCACTGGAGTACAAACGCGAGGGGAGAAGAAGAACTTGATTAGAATAGCTTTAGTTGCGCAGACCAGAAGTGCACCCTAGGTGGACACCACTGAACAGAACATTGGTCATGCGGGAAGTAAAGGAAGAGTCTGAGAGTTTTTAAAATGGAAGGATCCCTCAGTCTAGCCAATAGGTACCGACTATTTTCCATCTCACATGTTTCGGGAGAGCTTCACTATTGGATGCGTCATCGTCCTTCGCATGTTCTTGCACAAATCTTGCATTTTCTCGCACACTTACTTGGGCCTTACCTGCAGTTGTAGCCACCTCATCAGAACCTATATGCATAAATTTGGCCTCATCAGAATTTACCGATACTGTAGTCTAAGTATGTGACATCTACAGTGTTATTTTTTGGGGCACCAAAGCTATATGGGCATACGTTACAAGATATACTTTTTGGCCATCTATCACAGTATCAGTTGGGTCTTTTAGCAGCTTTAAGTTGTCTTTATCTTGCGCCTTGGCTTTAAAATCTGAGTCTGAACTGGCCGAATTCTTCAGCATTGGAAGACATTGAATAAAATCATTAGTTCCCAGTTTTTCTTTTACATAGTGTACAAGCTGCTTGGGTGTCTAAGGTGATGGAATTTTAGCACTTAAGATATAATGCCATTCTTGGTTTATGGAGATTAGTTTGCAGGGTGGAAAGTAATTTTTTTTTAAGAAGCCATTCTTAATAACTTAACCTGACAAGTTGGTCCGAATTGAGGTCGACTTTTTTAGTGGTGGTAGGCTATTACTAATTTTGAGCTTATTTTTGGCAGCTAACTTCTTTACGGTCTGTGACATTTAATTTACAGTTTTACGTAGATCACTCAATTCCTTTAATCCCTTCAAAGGTCTGCCTTTGAGGAGTCGTGAATCTGGTCCTTAATAGAGCCGTTAATATCCATATATATAGATCAATCTTGCTTTATTTCCCCGATTGAATGGAATAAAGATTTTTGCTAGAATGGAAGTCGTGGACATGTTTTTCAAAAGTTTTCCATTTCCTAATTGATCAAAATGTTATGGATTTCCGTTATAATAAAAAAGGTAATTTTTCCTTTTTAGACTTAAACAAAACTAATTACGATTTTGTAAATTAACTAGTTGAGCTAAACATAAGATGCTGTGAGTGTCATCCAATAGAAAGACATAGTCGGACCCCGAAAAATCTGGTTCTGAGGGTAAAAAATCCATAAAATTCCAGAGAAAACTCCATTTTCTATAATACCAAAATGTGTATTTACATTTTTAATTAACAGAACTTTATAACAAAAAGAATTCTGCGTGCCATATATTTTCTTTTTAATGCATTGTTCACTCTGCTCGCATAGAAACAGATCCCTTAGTTCCCTTGCGGCTATTATTTGCTCATTAACCTAAAGAAATCGTTCCATGGGTATTCAAATAGCATTTTTAACATGACTTCCCGGAATATTGTCTCTAGAGGACCTAGAGATTAATTAAACGCTAAGGCAAGTGTTATTAAATTCCAACGGGAATATAATTCTCCAGTGAAAAAAATGTCAACTTTAACTTCCATGCTGAACTTGGCTCTTTATCCGTGGGCTCGTCCTACGCATATTTATGCACATCTATTATTAACACAGCCAGTAGGAAGTTTTTTTAATTGGATTTTTGGCCTGACAAACGGAGAAGCAGCGACACGATAAATTCTTTTGGAGGCAAGATAATTAAAATAAGTAAATTCAATGGCTATATAGGATGGATTATTATTTAATGTTTGAAGTAGATTGGTGAACATGAAAAATTTCATTAAATATCAACAATCATTGAAGGTATTCAGTCATACTATTCAAATTTCATACGAGTCTCTCAAACTTTTTCAGCAGACACTTTGATATTGTGTTGTGCCTAGGAACAACGAACTATTCCTTTTACAATTTCACTAGTAGTGAAGACTGCAATAGAGTCGAATATTTACTGGAATGTATAGTTTGCTCTATTGATCATATTAAAGTAATGATATTCAAAATGCCGAGAATACCAGCTGATTCCCCTAATTCCGGAATGACACGCCGTGCGACGTCTCGAAGATCAGCTAATCTGCCGGAGTCATGGTCAGCCGAGTATATAAGGAGTCGTATCGCCGCTCGGAGGTCGTCGACAGTTCAATCGAACTTTGGTTCGGCATATTGGCGCGAGATTTAAATCGGACATAAAATGTTGTAAATAAATACAGTGAAAATAAATATTTCTAGTAGTCGTGCGTGATTGTCTTTAGTAGTAAATGTGCAAATAAGAGTGTCGTTAACAGCCTAATATGTTTTGCTTTAAGAGAGTTAAAATAAAATAATTTTTAACTTGTATGTGAATATTCAAGAAAAATATTCCTTGAACCAGTTTTCACAATAGTCAAAGTATTTCACTACTCAAAAAGTGCAAGTTTTAGTGCAAAATCCTTGAAAATAATTAACACCCTCTAAAAGTGCTGCTCAGGAGTATAAATCCTAAGCTGACAGTTGATCCAGACACAACAATAGCTCTATGTTTTCTTATAGACTGCAGTTTTTGCCTCAATGTTCTACCTTATGGGAAAACCTTTGGAGAGCTTAAAGTCCTCGGTATTGATTTGTATGGTCCACCTCCTTGTCATGGCATTCAGTATGTCTACTATCTTGGTCGTTACAGATGATTTTAGCAATTTTAGTCTCTTCTTTACAGTCAAGAAGTTAGTTCCCTTATGCTGTTACAATGAAGTTGAGTTTCGCAGCGGTAAATTCACCGATCTTTGGTCCTCTTATAGTATGAGTCATTTCTAACTGAAATTATCTATCTTGCTTTATTCACACTTAAACCCTAACTCTTTTTCAAACTAAGGTATCAAAAAAACAAATCGGATATTGCTATTATCAACTTCACAAAATACTTAAGCTCCATTACATTTCTCTACTTTACTCCATTACTCTCTACTTTTTTATGATTTTATCGAATAGAGGTTAATACAGTCAACTCTTGTAAGTGCTACAGAGTAAGACATTAAGTAACTAAGCCATTAGAATGCGCAAATTTGTATGGACGGCACAAGGCTAAATTATTAAAGATACCCAAGTCACTTCTTCTTTTTAAACATCTTGGTCTCTAATAACTTTTATAGAAAATTTTAAAGGTACAATTAATGAAAAAACTGCAGTAATACCCTGAAGTTAAAATGACCTATTAGATCGAAATAAGCAATAAATTTGATGACCTGGGCAGTCAGATAGATTATTTAAAAATTGATGACATAGTATAACACTACGATCAGGTACCAAGAAACTTCTATAAAGAAATAAGGCAAACACGGAAAGGTTTTCAAGCCAGAATTGGCTTAATAGAAGACAGCAATAGAAATAAACTCACAGAAAGAGAAATAGAGTAGAGCAATGAAAACAATATTTTGAAGAGCTGTTGAATATGGAGAAGCTAAATAATCCGTTAAAGTTGGTAAGTGATAATAAAGATACAATACGGACAAGTGATTGTCCCCTTCTGTAGAGGAAGTTCGCAAGGCAATTGAAAAATTAAAATTTACCAGGTTTAGATGGTCTTTAAGCAGAGTGGATCAAATATACAATCTTATCAATACTTAATCTGTAATAATACCAATTTATAAGAAAGGCCCCAAAAAGGTGTGTCAAAACTACAGTCTCTGGCATACAAAGTACTCTCTAACATCTTACTAAATAGACAAGCTTCCTTTGCGAAAGGTGTATTGAAGCATATCAGTGTGGGTTTCGACTGGGAAGGAGGACAATAGATCAGATATTTAACGCGAGACAAAATTTCGAAAAGCAGTGGGGACACAAGTTAAACTTTAAGGAACAACTTCAATATTCGAAGTGGACTACGACAGGGTGACCCGCTCTCACGATTACTTCTTAATGTAGCTCTAGAATCTGTGATAAAAGGGTTTGATGATCAAGATAATGGTGTGGAAATGAGAAGAAATTTAAGGCGTTAGCATAAGCGGGCGATTTAGGGATTATATGCAACACAAAGCTGGTGTAAAAACTTAATACGCTAAAAAAAGAGAGAGGAATGAGAACAGGGCTACAGACAAGTAAAGAGAAAATTAAATACATAAAATTAGATCGAAAAAAATTGTAAGCAACGTTCAGCCGAGTATATAAGAAGCTGTATCCTCGATAGTGGTCAGTTCAATGAAGTAAAGTTTTTAACATTGGCGCAAAATTGAAATAGTTGTAAATAAATATTTCTAGTAGTCGTGTTTTCGTAGTGAAGTATCTAAATAAATTAACTATTCTTAATTATTTTAAATTACATCTAATGAACGGAAAAAACGCTATAATATCAGATACATAGCGAAGACATAGTCGTAGCTGCCTTGAGCAATTCGCTTCAAACCACGAAATATACCAAGAAAAATGAAAATGAAGATAATTAATATAATAGTGATTCCTGTGGTCCTGTATGAGTGGGAGACGTAGACTATGACTATCAGAGAACAAGAAAGGCAACTCCCGACCTGTACAAGATCCAGTAACAACCCAGTGGAGGAAACGCACGGGTAATGCAGTAAAGGCAAGAAGGTGGAAAGATAATGTAGAGAGCTAATGTGATGAAAATACGAAATTAGTAAGAAATAGCAAGAGATCGAGGAGGCTAAAACGCTTAAAGTGTTGTTTGGCTACGTTAAGTAAGTAAATACAATAATTAAACAAATCCTCACAAATCCTTATCAACAAATCCTATCAATTTGTCAATATATTGATGATTCGTAGAATATCTTTAATCAAGTTATATGTTATTAATTCAATATGCTTTCCCCTGACAGGCGAACGATGGTTCAGATTCACTTTATTCCCGAATTGATTGACAATAAAATACACTGTCTAGAGTAAATTGATAATTTAATTTTTTAGTGCTAGAACTGTGTGGCGATTCCTTTTAAACTCGAAAAACTCTCCAACAATTAAATCGTGCAATGCGTGCAATTAAAACGATTTAATTATTGATGTGGTATATTTGATTGCAAAATTATAACTATTAAAACAAATTTTTCAAAAATTTCTTTTTTTAGGTTTCGAATTTATTGCAACAAACACCGATTTCTTTTACAACTTTATCACCTTGTAGTTTCATCTAGGAAACACGTCCTTAAATTTCTTCGCTATATTAACAAAACACAGTCTAATAAATCCTTACAGAGTAAGAGCAACATTGTAACAGAATCGATATTGTTTATAGAAGATGTATTACAAAGCGCCCTTATTTGGTTACACTGAAACTATTAGATATTTACACAAGCTCCGAGAATGAAACTTCTAATAAACGTTCCTTATTCTATGACAATAGTTTTATTTCACCGAAGAGGGAATAATTCCCAAGGTACGTTTCCTAATAAACGACAACGAAAATTTGAGATGTAGCAGCTTTGTTGTCTGGTAAATAAATAGATTCTAGCTTAGTAAGTAAACCGTTACCCTTTGTTTTATTTTATCTAAAAACTCGTAATATGGGGCTTAATATCAAAAACACATAAATGTACGATATGAAATTCATGCTACAATAATTCACCTTTACGTCAAAATGTTTTCCTCTTTACACAGTTAAAATATCCTCTCTTATTATAACCTTTGTACATTCTATAATAACATAACCTCGTTATCTTTATATGTATATATTATATATAGTCACGAACTGCGCTTTATATTAAGTGTACGACCGCAAGCTTAGTTAAATCTAGTTCAAAACTAGAGACTTAACACAACAGTTTTGTTATACGCCATTTGTTACAAAGTAACTTTAGGATTGTTCCGTTTTCGGCCTCAAGAATGTCTAAAACAATTTTACTTCTTGTACTGCGAGTGCATATACACACATTTTATCATCCATCAGCACAAGTCATTAGTTTCATTGCTTCATTAATGATTTTTTAGTTTTATTATTGTAGTGCAACATAAATATGGTGTCAGAGGATACTTCCTTAGTTACTCTATATTATAAGAACAATTCCATTAATAAGTGGTTTCTTTGAGCAACTGAAGAAAATTGTTTAATTGTCCTTTCGATGAAGATTAAAGGATGAGGGTCTATTACTAAAACTACTAGTAGAATAGACACTTTATCGTGTGCCATATACATGATGATTTTCAACCTATGCGCATAAACTTGGGAAATGATAGCTGATGAGTAATAATGAGTAATAATGAAAAATAAATTTAGTAAAATATTTTTAGTTTTGGAGATATCCATATTTTTTTAAATAAAAAACGTGTATTTTTTAACGTGTTTAATTTAAACTAATTTAAAGCAACTGGTCGAAGTTGTTTCCATTATTTTCGATACAGACTTGAGCTCGTCGAATCCATGGAGACGTACATGCACGGGCCAAACCAGGCTGTAGGCGAATTGCGTCACTGGCAGCGTTTATGCGATGTCGTAGCTCTTGCTCAGTATCAACTTCGTTTACATACACCATTGTTTTCATATGACCCCACAAATAAAAGTCTAATGGATTAAGGTAAGGCGAGCGAGGGGGCCACTCAACTGGACCATCACGACCTATCCATCGTCCGGGAAATACACGATCTAAATGTTGTCGCACTGGTCGTGAAAAATGTGGTGGAGCACCATCATGAAGAAACCACATATTCTGCCTAACGTTGAGATTCACATTTTCAAGGAGCACTGGTAAATTGTTGCGCAAAAATTCTAAATACCGAGCACCAGTTAAACGATTTTCCAGAATAAAAGGTCCGATGAGCATCCCGTTCACAATTCCAACCCATACATTTACAGAAAAACGTTGTTGAAAGTATGTTCTCCGTGTAATATCCGGATTTTCCAAAGCCCAGTAATGAGTGTTATGAAAGTTGAAAATTCCATTGCGCGTAAAATTTGCCTCATCCGTAACTAAAATGTTCATGGTAAAGTTTGGGCTTAACTGCTGTGTGATGTAACAACCACTCACAAAAGTGTACTCGAAGCGGCAAATCTCTTGGAAGTAGGGCTTGTACCCTCTGCACATGAAAGGGGTTCAGCAACTCGTGCCTTAAAATTTGGCAACTTGTAGATTGCGATATTCTAAATAGCGCTGCAATTGTCCTAGTGCTAATTCCAGGTTGTTCTTCGATAACTTCTAAAATATCTTCCTCCAGATTTAGAATGTGCCTAGGTCTAATAGCTCCTCCATCTTGTCCGGGTGATATCCTTAAGGAAATCTTTGGGCATACAGATCAGCTGCTGCCACTGCATTCTGATGCGTTTCTCCGTAAACCAAAACCATGTCGACAAGTTCTTCGTTTGTAAAAATATGCGCCATTACATTCGACGCTTTTATTTTGTTCGTGTGAAAATAACGATCGAAAACGACCACAGCCACCAACAAACTAAGTACTGCTAAAGATTCCAAACAACAAATTCCAAACATTATGACTTGTTTACTATCAGTTATTAATAAATAAAATAAGTTCGTCTGATACACGTTCTGTTGACATTTGTTTAACTTTATTTCGGAAACCAAAAATATTTTACTAAATTTTTCTCTCATTATTACTCATTATTAATCTTCATCTACCATTTCCCAAGTTTATGCGCATCGGTTGAAAATCATCCTGTATAATATCAACGAAGGAATGTAGATTTAGAAATGAAGAATAACTAGAGAAAACTAGAATAGGGATATTAAGAAAAAAACATTTCTTTTCAGGTTAAGTATGCAAATTGAAACACAAAAATAACAAGGAGCACGTAAGCACCAAGGTTTCTTCCTTGAAGAGTGAAACCTAAAACAATTTTTTGGAAACACTTTATTCCAGACTGTTGAGGCTTAACTAAGAGGACGTAAAAGTTATGGAAAGATTCTTCTAAGAGAAATAATTAAAAAAAATAAACCTGAAGTAGGCAGTAAATCAATAAAACCAAATTGGTCAAACTGTTTTTATCTTGGAAGAAAAAACTAACGCTCCATTTATCAAGTTATTTATTCAATTGAAACCCACACTACATTTCTGAAATATTGATGTTATTTTCGCTAAGCTCCCGAAAGTTCGGTTTTAAAAACCATTTTACCACGAGAAACTAATTAACCTTTTGTATCAGCATGACGTGAAATAGGAAAAATGAAACAACGAAAAAGTATCCGCTTTCAGCATTATTCACTTTTTTAAAAGTTTGGCGTGAAAATGTAATGGATAAATGAAATGTCTACAGTAGGATTTTGTTTTGCCGCATATCCTCTTATTATGTGAATATTTTTAGTCAAATTTTTATATTACCTGAATACAGTCCGGTAAAAAGTAGCTGGCATAGGAGTAGGTGTTCCACCACCACGGTAGTTATGTCGGAAATCATCATCGATATCCAGCACATTTGCTAGTAAACTTTTCGACGACCTTTCTTTAAGTTCAACGTCTGGAAAGTGTATTGTCTTTCTATCGGCTGTGGCTGAAGATGGTCGAGGTGGTGGGGAGTAAGTATTACTTCCATTGCTTTCATCTCCTCCTGGTCGGTGCATACACAAGATTTTGGGAAGCCATGTTAAAAATACTAACCTTACCTGAAAATAAAACAAAGGATTAAGTAAGTTTTTCTTTCCCTGTTGAGGTAGTATTAAGTCAATAAATAAGAAAAGTGAAAAACGTCTGATTTGATAATAATTTATCCACTTATTGTTTGGTGCGCCGTGCAATAGAAGTCCATCATTACTATGCTTTGGCAAATAATTTATTACTGTTAATTATTATATACAGGGTGCTTGAAAAATAGACGGAGATATTTCAATGGGCGATTTCTTTTAAAAAAATATGAGAAAAAGTTTCTATAAACATGGGTCCGCAATTGCACAGTTTTCAAGATACAGGTCAATACATTTTTTTTTAAATATAATTTTTTTATTAATATTAGACAATAGACGGGGTGTCGTGAACTGCAGTGTCCAAACTTTAGCAGTGCATCTGTATTCTGAATAAGCCTCATTTTTCTTTATGAAACATATATCCAAAAACGTTTTCCAAATACAGGGTTTAGAAATTTTAAGAAATATTTCTTAGCTATATAGCAAAAGGCATTTTCTGATCTAAAAGATATATAGATTATATATGTATATAAAACTTGATTCTCTATGTTTTTTTCATATGATACAAGGTTTTTGAGTAAGAAAATAAAAGCCACGTGTGTTCTTTTAAGGAAATTCTTTATTTTCTGCAAAGAAGGATGAAATAAACCCAAGCTCTTTATACCTAGTCCAAGACGTAAAGCCAAGATGAGCCATTAGCATTTCTAAGTTCTTTGGCCTCTGATAACTCTGGGTGAGGCTCTAGAAATCTATCAGAATCTTTATGAACATCTGATTCCTGTCAGTACCTCCTTAGAAATCTCTATAGATTGAATCAACAAAAAGCCTTCTTTACTTTGGAAGGTTAAGATTGTTTGGTCACATATTATTTGTTTGTTGTTATTGAACGGTTATTGATAAAAACGTGTTAAAAGGAAGAGATTATACTCCTAAACTCTTTGGTTAGGAAATCAGTCACAATTCTTGCCAGAACATTGGGGAAACTGTAATATAATGGGAATTGATTAATTGTTTTCAATATCTTTCTTAGCGCAATATTTTTATAAATTGAAGTGACATATGAACGTGGCCAAAATTCTAGGAAAGTGTACATGGATACAGTCCGATACAATAAAGTGGCATGGAAAGTGTAAAAGCACAATGTTTCACAAAAAAATGGAGAAATTCCATCAAGACTCCTTACGTGAATTAACACAATAAAGGTAATCTGTAACAGAAGGAATGGATATTTACAGAATTGGGCAATGAAAAAATATGGGCAATGATAAAATATACATTTCAAATAAATTTTGCATGGTGATAGCATTTTGAGATCTAAACATTACATTATTACTTTAATTATCATAAAAAACTAAATCAGGATGAATTTCTTCCCTTTCATTATGAATTTCATTAATTTGGTATAGGTATGTTCCACATCATGGATAAAATTCATTGATTAGTCGTTTTTCGAAAGTGAAATCTGTGTTTCCTAGATCGCCTTTCAGCTCATCAATTGCCACGAATATCAGTTTTAGCTCGAATTTTTTTTGATGAGATAAGCTTACACCTTTACACGTATTCTACAGATGTGGAACCAAGGTGACTCACTGACATTTTTAAGTTCTTTGGCTTCTGATAACTCTTGAAAAGGCTCCAGAAATCCATTAAGGTCCTTAATTAAACTATATAATAATAATAATAACGTTTATTAATTCCCAATACAATTAACAATTCAATATTTACATTGCTGTAAAAGAAATAATAATAATATAATTGTGCGGGATTAAATGGCCTAATTTTCAGCATCCTAACAATTACGTAGGGGCTGTTAAAGCCACTAAGTAAACTGTTTATTTATTTATTTATTTTTTTATAAGTATATATATATAAGAATATATTTACAAAATAAAAAGGAAGAAAGAGAGAGAGAACAGTAAGAGAGATCGAAAGAAAAGAAGAGAAAAGAAGAGATGACACTATAAATGCAGCGCTACGTCACATATTCTATAATTAAATACGTCACATATTCTATAGTTACATATTAAACAAAAATTTTTTTCCAAATTGAATTTCTAAATGAGCGGACTAACAATGTTAAATCACTAATTTTATACTTATTTATCAGCTTGGCAGCATTATAGGAAGAAGATGATTTAAAAATTTCCTTATGATGTCTTGGAATGTCAACAAGATATCTTTGTCTTAGGTTTACATGATGTGCTGAAGTCCTTAGTTTAATTTTATTAAAGAGGTAGTAAGGGATGCGATTTTTCAAAAATTGTATAATAAAAAGAAAATGAATGTAGCTCTCTACGTGTTGTCATATCTAACCATTTTACATCTTTAAGCTTATAAGTAATGCTGTTGCGTCTTCGTATACCAAAAATAAATCTTAGGAGTTTTGAACAACTTGAATTCGACGTTTTGTTTCACTATCAAGGCATGGGCCATAAATTGAGTCACAAAAGTTAAAGTGAGATAAGACTAAGGATTCCCATAATGTTTTTTCTGTTGTTTGATTTAAATAATGTCTGTGTGGATAAAGCATTTTTAGGGTTGAATAAGCTATTTTAAGTTTTATAATGATTTGTTCTTTAAATCGTAATTTATGATCTATAATTTATAAGTTTTTCGCACTATTAGTGTTATCTTTTCATTTCCTATTTTTAAGTGAAGATCATTAACTAAATTCGTTCGGTGAATGTCACTGGCAAAGACAATTGCTACGGATTTGGCTGTATTAAGTTTAAGCTGAATATTTGTCGATTTTTCGTATAAATACTGAAGGTCACTATTTATTTTTAAATTTCCTTCCTCAGTACCAGGAACAGTGAAGCTGTAAATTAATTGGGTATCATCAGCATACATATGGTGATCACAGTATTGAAGACATTTGTAGATGTTACAAGTGTAAATCGAATAAAAGAGAGGGCCCAGAATGCTTTCTTGAGGAAAACCAGCTGTTATTTTTACACTACTTGAAACACAGTCACCGATGCAAACTGTTTGAAACCTATCTGTTAAATATGATTTAATTAGCCTTAATGCCATGTCAGACAACCCAATATACTGCAGTACTACCAACAACAGTTAATGGTTTAGAGTGTCAAATGCTTTAGAGTAGTCTAGCATAATAAGAACAGATACATTTTTCAAATCTAATGATTTAAATATTGAATCAGTGACCTCAGCAAGAGTTGTCTCACAACTATGCCCCTGTCTAAAACCGGATTGTTTAACGGGTAAAATATTGTTAGAATTTACAAAAGTGCCAATCTGAGTCTCCATTACTTTTTCTAAAATTTTGGATAAGCAAGGAAGGATAGAGATTGATTGAAGGTCGCTAAATTCCTTAGGGTTGTTACATTTGCACAATGGACTGACTTTGGCTTGCTTCCATAAATCAGGAAATGTACCTGATATCAAGCAAAAATTTACAAGATGTCAAATATGAGGAATTAAAAATGGACAACAGTATAAAATAAGATTTAAATTTGATTTATCTTGGCCAAGTGCATTTGATTTTAGGTTATAAATTACTTTTAATATATCGCTATCTGCCACAGAAATAAAAGAAATTGAATGTGGTTGAATATATTTTTTATAATGTTTATTTTTTTAAGGTCTTACCATTTCTGCATAGTGGTACCTTACTTAAAGACGGTATTCAGATAAGCTTTTTTTCAGCTCTTATGGCCGATGTTGTAAAATTACGAAGTTCTTTATAGTAAACCTAGTGATTGGAGTTTTTAGTGGCTCGGAATTTATTAAGTGCTTTATTGCGAAGTTTTATCATAAGACGAATGTTATATCTAATCCATGGTGAGTATGGTTTGGTTTTGCCATTAACACTGTCGAGAGGGATATGTTTATCAAACAATCCTAATAAACTTGAAGTTAGAAAATTTACCTTTTCATTGGCGTTATTTAATTCACAAAAAATGTTTCAGGAAATGTTTTCAAGGTCGCGTTAAAAAAATTCTTTATTAATTAGGTTAAGACGTCAAAATTTAAAATTATATAATGGTTTTACATTTTTCTTTTTTGTCTGAATATTACAAAAGATTAGGTTATGATCAGATATCTGTATATCTTCGGTGCATTTATGACGTTATCCTGATTATAAAATATTAAATCAATAGTAGATGAGCTATAATTATTTATCCATGTGGGCTCTGAGATAAGGTGTTTTAAACCAAATACGTGAGTAATATTTTGTAAAGATTCACTTAGTTTGTTGCCCATATTTCCCATGTCAATATTAAAATCCCCAAAGCAAAAGAGTGCATCATTGCTTAAAAATAATTCTGTCAATATTTCCCCTTTATAATTAAAAAAAATTTTAATATTCGATGAAGGTGGTCTATATATATTGCCTAATATGAAGATTTCATCACCCAAGAATAACTTAACCCAAATGTGTTCAATAAATTTGGAAGATTGTCAGAAATTTCAATTAATTAAAGCCATTCATTAATCAGTCATTTTTTGAGAACAAACCTTGAGTTTCCTAAATTGATTTTCAGGACCTCATCCATGTCCACGAATACTAGCTCCAGTTAGAATTTGCTTCAAGAAGTTTGAATATTTTGTAAGAAAATTTTTCATTTAATTCAGGGAAAGGTGGGAGCTCTTATACCTAGTCCAAGACGTAAAACCAAATTGACTTATTGCCATTTCCAAGTTCTTTGACTTTTGATAACTCCGAGTGAGGCTCTAGAAGTTCATCAAGATCCTTAAGTGAACTTCTGGTTCATGTCAGTACTTCAGAATCTATGAGCACGCTTTACAGCTTGCACTAGGTCACTTTAGTACATGGAATCAATGAAACAAAGATACTTCATTGGCCTTCCTTAAGTTTTTTGACTGCTGGTAACTTTCGCTAAATTCCTAGTTATCTAAGAGTACTAAACCTATAATTTCCTTTTACTTAAAAATGATTTAGGCCAGCTTACAGCTGAAGATTCTAACATATTCATGATATCCAAGAATTCTTCACAATTCAGCTGGTTTCAGTGAAATTATATAAATAATCATTCAGATATTTAACAATTTTTGCTTTGGTGTACTTTTCTAATTGATAGAATTCATCAATGACTCATCGTTTTTGACAGTGATTTATGAGTTTCATTCTTAGGATCATGGATTCCATGATTCTTATATTCAGTAATATTTTACTTTGGGTAGTGCCACTCTTCTGCAAGAAAACTCATTTCCATGTACAATGACATAGAAGCCATAGGAGATATTGTAGGAAAAAGGGAAATTTTGCATCGTTAAAAAAAGGCGAAGAATCAAATTTGCTCCCCGTACTGAACGAGTGTTAGATCAGTGGTGCACCTTTTTTAATCAAGTATAATTAATTAATATTCACGAACAGACACCACTGATTTTGATAGGCGTGTACCAAATTTTATAAAAATATCTGAAGTAATAAAGTGTTAGATCAGTGGTGCACCTTTTTTTAATCAAGTATAATTAATTAATATTCACGAACAGACACCACTGATTTTGATAGGCGTGTACCAAATTTCATAAAAATATCTGAAGTAATAAAAAAGTTATGACTGAAAAGAATTAAGGATTATTTTGAACATAGAATCCGTCATTAAAGTTAGACACTGCTATTTGGGACACTCTGTATTTATTGTCAAATATTTTACAATTTTCTTGCTTTCCATGAGTTTTTAAACTAATTAATACACAAAAAGTAAGACAAAATTTAATAAGTGAAGTACTTTGTATTTAATATGTTTTTTAGGCTTTTGTTGAAAATAAAAAGAACGATTTAATGTTTTTTAATAAAATATCTACAACAGGTAAACTTTTACTAGTAAAAAATTAGCAATACATGAAAACTAAATTTTTATTATAATTTGGTATTTACATAGATATAGTAAATTTCAGGGCAGTAGTAAAAAAATGACAAAGAGTTTAGAGAATATTAATATTAATTTTTGTCTAGTTTACTTCAATAATAAAATTTATAATTTTAAAATACTTTTAATCTGAATTTAAGTAATCTTGTTTATTATGATTTTACTATGAATTTTACTCGTAAAAAATGAGCAGTTTATACTAAGTAGTATAAAAACCCTTTTTGTAAGTTGGTATTTACGTAAATATATACGAATAATAAAAATGTGATGTCTCTATTATAAGTATTACAAATAATTTACAGAATATGAGTAATTATTTAAAGTATTGATATCTATAATAATTATTGTCAATAAATAGTAAAATTTTACTCATAAGAAATTAAAAATTAATTCTAAATATTATGAACATATTTTTTTAAAATATAATTTGGTATTTACGTACATATAGTAAATTTTAGGTCTGTAATGCAAAGTTACAGATAATAAATATTAATTTTTTGACCGATTCACTTTATGATTAAAGTTTGTAATTTTCAAAAGCCATTTTTTTTATTTAAGCTGATTTAAATTAATTACTATTTTATCCGTAATTTTAATATAATTTTACACAAAATTGCTTGATATTGTTACATGCTAAACTCATTTTATATACTTTTTCTTGATAATAATAACCTATAGGGTTAACTAAATTTTAATTTCTATGTTATAAAAATTCTGAAAAAAGAAAGAAAGGTACAAAAACTGATAAATACACAAAAAACAACGAAGCTCTTTTATTCAATGAATAAATATAATTAAAACAATTTAAATTATACTCGTTTTCCTATAGCATCTAGTTTCACGAAACAATATAACAGAAGTGAAGAAGACGATAAACAGCACATATAAACTCATACGCATTGTATATAAATTACGCTAAGTCGAGAAACCATTAGTAAAGTTTATCCAGAGAAACTAAATTCACGTCCTTCTATTGAAATTACGCCTGGAAATTACCAGTTCTCTTAAGAGATTATGGAAGATTTTGCATTCCCTCTACCGGCAAATTATTCAAGTCTAATAAAAACGTTTTCTAATTAAATTGCCACAGAGATTTTCCGTTAGCTATTTTTATACCGCCCGTGGTTTTCCCGTGCGAGATTTTTATATACTTGGGATATTTTGGTGTGAGAATGTTCAAATTAAATACAACCTGGTATGTAGGCGCTTAATTAAAATCAGGTATCTTCCAAGTAATTTTTCGTGAAAATTTCATATCGTTATTGTTATTAAATAACCATTTTCTCTTTTACTTTATTTAAGAACAGCCACTTATTTGTTTCGCTTTTAGGATTCTAAGTTATAACCGGAAATCAAATATATTGATATAAAGAGCGCTAAAAATTGTTAACTACCGACATTTTCCTCTTTATTTTATTAACGTAATAAAAAGGGCTTAAGGGCATAAACTTGTTATTAAGGGGTGAAAATTAAAATAAACTGGCTTTCGTTTAAGGCGGGGCTATAAGTTTATTATTAGAAGCTTAAAGTTTGAACGTTGTACTTAACGTACGATATTTGCCTCAGATCTAAATAGCCACGGAGAAATTGTAAACTTGTTTTACTTGAGAATTTTCAAGTAAAACATGAGGTCAAGTATGATGTATGCAAATTGGTTTACTCATGGTTGGTAAATTTTGTAATATATATAGTATATTTTGTTCGCCATATAGTAATATCCCTGTACTTTACTTATTTATAAAAATTGTTAGACTCTATAAAAAAGTTTTTGAAGGCAATCTGTCATGTATAAAATGATTTTGTGTTATCTAGACCGTTTCCATTTATGGAAACCATCTTCAACTATGCATGTTGCTTACATGAATTTTAAGTGAAAAACCTGTTTTTCGTGGTACAGTTATACAATATTTTAATATAGATAAACGTATAAACAGTTCTACGTTTTTAATATATAAAAGGGGAAGAATATAAAAGAAAAATATAAGCCTATTAATATAATACCTTTTAATAATGCATTATCCAAATTAAGTTTATTTGTTCAACTTATTTTCCTTCTAAAATAAATTTAAAAAAAAATAAATTAAAAGCACGTCAGGCGAATTGTATTAAGTCAATGACACGTTTAAATTATTTAATACAGGTACAATCCTTTAAGGTTATTATAGCTGACCTAATTTTAAACATTTTATGCTAAATATGTATAGACCAAAAACCATTTTAAAATTTGTTGTTGCAACTTTTATATTTTTTCCAATAAATACACAAATTTCGAATTTAATCGGTAATAGCGCAAGCTGGTAATAGCTAGAGCGCAAGTTACAATTGATATGTAACTTTCAAAGTTTATTTTCTTTTATCTAATATTAATTTAATCAAATATAATAAATTCCAACATTTAGTAGCATCTCGTACCTGATTTGCTCTCTAGGGTGAGGAACCCACTTAATAAACAAAAAAGTGTGTTAAAAGTCTCCAGTTGCTTAGCACCTGCATTCGTGACTAACTGTGTCTGGATATCACGATCTTCGTGTTGAGTGCATCTACCATTCTTTAAATCAAGATGTTTTACATTTTATTTCATTGGACACTATTGTAAAACGCCATTTACCAATGAAGACTAAGGAAGAGCCGATGGTAATGGAGCTTTGGTGAGGCGCTTGTATCAGGACCATTATCTGGATTGGAAATTCGCAAACTTCAGAGTATTTGATAGCACCTCTCATCGGCTTAGTGAAGTTGCCATTGGCAATAACCTGACACATGGCATCTGCTCATGTAGAGAATGAGGAGCAAGTAGTGGAAGCTTTTACCGCGGATCCTATGGTAAACGCTTATCGCAAAAACTTGCTGGAAACTATTTCTAGATGGAAGGTATGGGCGATTATGTACAAAGATGGAAAGTTTTCCTCTTAGGGTACGGGGGTGCAGAACTTACAAGAGGAGGATCCTGTAAGAAGAATCTAGTTTTGCTGCTTTTTGTTGAAAATGCACATCAAAAGTCCATTGCTTTTTGATCAGTGTTATGTGGATAAACGAGTCCAAATCCAAGATAAAGTAGAAGGTTTTTCCGAAGAAGGATATTACCAACAATGGGCTCCTAAGGACGTAACTCTGTTTCTGTCAACGTGTAAAGCGTAGTAATAGCCAGATCTCCTGATGGGCCCCATTATCTACTGAAGCATTTAGATGGAACTAGTTACAGTTCTTGCGAAATGATATACCCGATTATCTAGCAGAAGCTGAACTCTTGGAAAGAGAAAGGCCAATAACCTTCCAACTAGATGGTTGTCTAGCGCAATGGATCTTAGCTGTCTCTTGACCTGCCGGGAATTGCTGTTAGAAGCCTGACAGTGAGTTTTGCGACTGTTTTGCGGAGGGTTGGATAAGCAGAGGCGAAACTTTTTCTTGGCCCCCGCTATCGCCTGACTTAACTCCTCTTGATTTTTTCGCCTGGGGTCGGGCAAAGGAGCTTGTATATACAACGGAGATAAGAACGAGAGAAGCAATGGTTAGAAGACTCGATCAGGCATTTGACAGAATAGATGATGATGAGACAAAAGAGATGATGATGAGACAGACCACTATCGAAGCAAGAAATAGGACTACTAGTCTGTATTGAAAATGGCAACTCGCATTTTGAGCATGAAAAATAAATGATATAACCGAAATTGTATTTCATTTAGTATAAGAACTAAAATTATCCCGCAATAGAGGCCTTAATGCTGAGAATTGGCCAGACATGGGTATGGATGATACGTATTTTTAAAAAGACTTGAAGATGAAGGCAATGTTATATAATTTTATTCACGTATCAAACAAATTGTTTTATTTTAATTCTACAATTATTTTTCAGTTTTCAATATTTCTATTTTTAACTCAGTTTACACAGATGCTTGGAATTGAGCGTAGCCGATCGATAGTTTTCGATAGAACTCGATAGAACTCTCGATCGGCTACGAATTGAGATATTTGATTAAATAAACATTAGACCAAACAAAATAAACTTTGAGACCTACACACCAATTGTAACTTACGATTAAGTGTCAAATTTGGGTATTTATTGTAAAAAACGCAAAAGTTGCAATAAAAGATTTTAAAACGGATTTCGACCCTTACAGGTTTGGCTTAAAATTTTCGATATTAGGTAACCTTCCAGAAACCCTATAATTTTAAAATTACAATTTTTGATTATTTACTACAACATGCTCCGCTTTTATGATATATTTCGTATAAGCTTTAAGACATTAACATATATATAGCTATGACACTGTACTATCCTAATGTGTATAGGGTTATAGTAAGATATCTTGATTTTGCATCCATCCTGCTCAATCTATGATCATATACAAAGTTCGACAGCATAATTTTAAGCACGTTGAGGATGGTGATATCACACATTATTTTATTAAGAGAAACAGAAGAGGCAAATGCCTCTTCACCTAAGAAGAGTTTTTCTTATTTTGCAAAATCACTATTTAAATCCTTGTCCTTTGAATTTTGAAAATAATCTTGAAGCCTCTCTTAAGACAATTATTTTTATATTTATATATAATAATATAATATTATATATTATAATTATTTTTCTTTCCGGAATATAAATTATTTTAGTGGTTTGGTTTTAGATTTATGTGATGTGCGATCATATAAGTATGCATTTACCATAGTTTCTAATATATTTTTAAGATCTAGTAGCCTCCTTATTATTTTAGGAACTTGAATTGCAATCTTTGGGCCGAATTCAAAAACAAATGTACAGGTAAATGTTCACTATAACCCTAACAATATTCATATGATTTCTGCCTTGTACAAATTGTGCTATGTTAATTCCTTTGATGTGACCGACACTCCACAATAAATGTTTGCCGATATTCAGCTAGGATTGTGACAAGCTTAGCAAGTCAGTTACCATTTATCGTGAAAGGAACTTTAAAAGTAGCCGTAATATTCCTTAAAAACTTACGTAAGATGTAAAGCAAGACGAAAAAAACACGTGCAATCATTACTTGTTTGTAATTTTAATAATTTTTTAGCATTTTTTTATGGGTAATTTTTAAATATTTAAAATGAATTTGTAGTAAAATTAGACATTTTTGATGTTACCAACACTTGATCATGACTTGCCAATATTTTGTCTAACTAATACTGTACTGTCAATTCCTTTGAAACTACCGATTCTGGAATATGAACATTTATCGATATTTATATAATCTCCTTCAAATAATAACCATGCTTTGTAAGTTCCTTTGATATTACCGACACCTTAACGAATATTTGTTAATATTCACATAATCTGTGTCTAATACAAACTGTGCTATATCAATATCTTTGATGTTACCGGCACTCGATAATAATCATTTGTAGATATTCAGGTAGAGTTGTTACGAGCTCAGCCAGTGAATTATGATTTATTGTGGAAGGAACTAAAAGTACTTACAATATTCCTTAAAAATATCTTTGACAACTTAAAACATGAAAGAAAATAATGGTTATAACACGTTCAAAGAATAGCAGGACTATGTCCGCTATTGTCTTGAAATCGCTAATAACGGACGTTACTTGGAGCAACTCGGATATTAAGGCATAGAACGGTATCTATAATAACGGTATATATAATATTTCAAAAACGAAAGTCTTGTTATACAAAAATACGTTGGAACCTATTAAGATAAAGTAATTAATAACAACATTGATAATTGATAATTATTAAGATAAAATAGATTTAATTTTGCTAATAAACTTTAGAAAATAGTGAAAATTTATCGCAGATACTTAAACGTGCGTTTACTCACAAAGCGCCATCTAACGTATATTTAAAGGCAGACAGTCAGCTATTTAACCTGGAACCTTAATTTAGTGGATTCTTTGGATAATAAGTCAGGAGAAGATGACGACCGATAAATTAATGGAGCTGCTGGTAAAGACGCATGAGAAGCAGTATAAGAAACAAGAAGAACGAAATAAAAACAAAAAGAAGAAGCAGGAATTAGAATTAGAAGAAAAGGAAGTAGAAGTGGAGCTTGACTGTATACAAAAAGATTGAGACTTGAAACAGAGAGAAGGCTTAAAACATTAAAAGGCTAGAATTAGTAGGGGGCAGTTTGTTTGCTTGCAACATCTCTGATGCCAAATGTTTATGTGAAAATTGCAAAAAAAAATACTTAAAAGAAATGTCATAAAAATTTGTCCCTTATTTTGACAGACACTACCGCACTTCATAACACCAAGTTTCGACGTCGTTGAATTTGTGAATTTTAGGACTTATCATAGATAGAAGTCTTTAAATTGGGACTTGTACATTGAAACAAAATCCAAAAAAATTAAGCTCTGCATATTTTGCATTTAGATAAGTTTCCAGGGAGTTAAACTTGGCACCGTCTAGATCAGTATATTACGCCATACACCTATATACCCTTTCATTCTGGGGTACGTGTTGTCCGACCCCATTTTTTAACTACAAAAGAGAGCTGTTTGTTATTCCTATATCAAGACTTAATATCTTGACAGGGAATCTTCCTCAAGAATTCTTCAAGAAATATAAAACATTAACTCTTCCTTCTTAATTCATATTTGAATATGTTTGCATTCCAGATTGGTAATGTCATAACTACCCACTTAGGAATGGAGAATATGACCTTTATTTTCCAACCCCACGGTCAGAGTTAGTTAAAGGCTCTATACCATACAATTTAAAAAAAATGCACAATCTGCCATTTGAAATCAAATTTATGTCATCTTTTCCTATATTTCGCGAGACATTATAGTGAACCACCTGATTGGCCTTTATAAAACAAGTCATTTTTATTAAAATAGTTAATACTTGCCTGTAAACAATTTATCCGAAAAATTAAAAAAACACTCAAAAACTGTACACTATAGTTTTTGGGTCTACTAACTTTCAGGAATGGCACCATTAAGGCGGTGTTTTATTGTGATATAAATATATTATTTATGATAGCAACATTGAGAATATGCTGTAAAAATGATACAATAATTGGTGAGCAAACCTTAACCATTTGACCACTCAGCTAATCTGCAGTGTTTGACTTCAAGACAGAAATGGCCCATGCAACGTCAGCATTCATTACTACTGACAGACTGAAATGGCTGCAGGTTGTTTTGTTTTCAAGATAAAAACTTACGTTTGAGGACAGGGAAACACATTTTTTATTTATTTAGTCAACAAACAAAAAAATTAATCTTATCAGAATCTCACAATTTGCTTGATATGCTGTCGGTCTTTTTATTTTTACTATTTATATTTAATTCGTTCAGAATTTCTCATATTTCTTTATTTGTTTTATTTTGGCTCACAAATTTTAAGTGTGTTTTTGTTTAATTTCGGGCAGCCTGTGTAAATACGAGGGTAAAAACAAAATACAAGCGTTTTTATGTGCGGTCCAAGCTTCAATCTTTTGAGTTTTTTTATACTTTGATAACATGTTATTTCGATTTTTTTTCATTATTTTAAAAACGCCAATAAACCAAGGTGATTTAGGCTTACCTTCTGCTTGGGAGCATACCATTAAAATAGTTTTATAATTAAATCTCTCCAAATGTCAACCTTTTGATCCAGAGTGTTTTTTGAAACCCAGTCAGCATTTAGCATTATTTTTTTTTAAATACGATATTCAACAATTTTCATTTAGATAATTTCTGACATCAATCAAACTAGGGATTAGAGAGCGAAGATTTATATCGTCGACTTTTAGATTTTTGTTTTGATTTCTCACATAAAAATTCGCCTTAAAAGCTTTATACAAATGTTCGTAAAGAAACTAAGAAATATTTTCGATTTAAGAGAATGTATTAATTTACTTCATTCTATATGGCATTTATTTGCAAATACAAGCCACTATAAAGCAAATTCCGTATATTTGGTAATATAGATTTAATTCAATAATTAGTCATTTACGATACTAGAATCCTGTAATTGATTAATAGTTCGGCTTTAAAATACCTACGTGTAATATATGTTATGTGACAGAAGCTAATTGCATTCCTAGAACAAAATCTATTGATTCTTACATAAGTGGCTTGTACTATGTCAGAGTGATCGAAATTCTAGATGTCCTTAATGGCTTGCAAATATATCCTTTTCTTATGAAATTGGTCATTATCTGCTATTGATATAGGTGATCAATTAGGATAAAAAAACCGGGTTTAAATTGATTTAAAATCCGGTGATACCAAACATGCAATAATTAAAGTAAAATCCAAAGTGATTCCATTTGACACATAATCCCTTTGAAGACCCCTGCCTTCGCAAAGTGATTTATGTTAACTGAACCGTTTAGGGTGCTCGACTATTTGAATTGTAAAAGTGAGTAAAATTAACCCGCCGCCCTTTAAGATCGATTGAAAAAAGAAACTTTTCACTAAAATTTGCACAAACGAGGAAAACTTTCTAATTAAGATTGAAATATTGGGAGGCATTATCTTGCTACTTGGTTTTAGTATGACACAGACATTTTTTTCTGTTAGAGTTAAAAAACCATAAAGCATTAAATTTTTTAATTAAATCGGGTGTTTAAGGGTTTTCAGACTTCTTTGCCACAAAAAAGGTGAAGATAATTAAAATTTTTTTAATTAAAATTCGAACTTTTTCAACCGGAACTGCTGTAAGACGTATTTGATCTAAATCGGTCATTTTTAGTAGATGATTTCGTCTTTATCATATTTTATTTCGCTCTGTAGGGGGTTCTTAATATTTAAAATAAGTAAAATTATCTAATTTTTTTCTATGTATATTTGCTCGTTCATGTGAAAACATTTATTTTAAATTGACTCTTACAGCTGAAAATAGGGAAAATATTGGATTCTTTTACATTTCATTAGCTCTATCCTATTTTGTTTTTCGGCATAAGTTTCTTGCAGCTCTATACACATTTCCCAGCGGTGTTCAATACGTTTGATACCTTTTTTTATAATAAGATATTAACTGCGCATATTTGACCACTCACTCATTTTTTCAAGTTTGGAAACAAAAAATAATCTGAGTTACTTAAATCTGGTGAATAGGGTACATGAGGTCGAAATTTAAACTTTAATTCGTTAATTTTGGCCATAACCTCGACTGCAGATAAAACAGTCTTCGCCTTCTTGAAGTTCCTTACTGAAGCCGGCTCTCCCTTTTGAGTTCATTGTTTTGTCCACCTACGTTTCAACCATGCTATGAAACAACGCAGAAATTTTGCTTCGTTGCTGTGAAACACTCAATATCTTCACGACACTGTTTTTACATAGTAGGACACCCTACTACATGAAAGGAAAAGTCAAGAATATGGTGCCACCAAGGAGCTTTCACCTCTGGTGAGGTGATTGTGAATATCGAGTTAGAAACCTGGAAAGATTTTTCCTTATAAACAGCAGACACACAAGAATATGCGCACTGGAAAAGGCACTGTCTAAGGTGAGACTTATAGCAATCTATCTAACCGATACACGCAATCAACCTTAAACAAGGACATTGCAGACCAAATATTTTGGGCATATGTGCTGAATGACCCTAGTTACTTAGACATTTTGATAGTCTAGTAGCCATTTCCTCTACATGACATTACTATGTCAAACGTTTATCCAAAATATGATGAAGTTCACACACATCCATGACAGTTGGACAGGTCATTAGCATACATGGAATAAAATAGAGCGAAGGGTAGATCCCTGAGGAGCCCCATGCTAAAGCACCAAAATGTTAGACCTGCAATCTGACTTCTGTTACTTAAATAGCATTGCAGTAGTTTAATACCTTTATGATCAAAGCCATAGTATTTGAGCTTATAAATTAGAATGCTGTGCTCTACACAATCAAATTAACTGCTTCCTTCAAATGCCTCAAGAATCTATTCACACAAGTGACCCATCACCGTGATTGTAGAATGTTTTTTCTAAAACCATGTTACTTTACATAAAATAGAGATATCTAAGATGGTTTAATACTCAGGAATGAATTATTTATTATGTAGTGTATTACTTGGATATTGTTTCATAAATTTAAATTTAAGATGCTAATAATCCTAATTATTGTTAAATGACCATTGCATCATCAATGAAAAGCTTCACATAATTTCATATTTCACAAAAAACTGTAAATGATATTATAAAATTTTAATTAAACCGAAAGTAAATGTTTTATTCATTATTTATTTAATAGCGAAAAAACGATGCATTTTACTCTACTCGAGTTTAATAAACTTTTTACGCCAGATAATTTAAAATTATTTCACGTAGTTTGTATTAATCTATTTCTTATAACTATTGCAATATTTACAATATTCAGCAGTGTTTATTAATATACAATAAAAAACCGGTTATTTTTTATATTATTTTATATCACAATTATTTAATTTTATATAAATAGGGACCATGATAACCAGGCGATAATAAAATTTTAATCTTCCCGGTTTAATTGGCGGTTAATTCGTTATTGCAAAATGCCGTTCAATCAATATTTAGATCGTATACACATTATAATAGCGGCTGCCTCCATTCACTCCACTTTAAAAGCTTAATTTAAATAAGCTCTAAATTAACATCAAGAAATTGATATTTAAGGGCATTTGATTCTTTAAAATTCCCAACGATTCGAAACTTCTTCGAAATTTTATAGTTATGTTCAATCCTTGAGGTCTCCTTAAGGAAATAGAGTGAAATGGTAACAAAGCCAATGAAGAATTTATAAAAAAGGCAACATACCCATTTAAGTTATGCTCTTTTAAGTACTAATTCATTGCAAAAATGTGGGTACCCTTGTCAAGCGCTTTTCAATTTTAAATATAAGGAGTCAAAATATTTTTTTTCTATCTATGAGCCAATAGCAGTCGTTAAATATTAGGTTGAATACCGTCCTGGAAAAGTATGGACGTAAGGCATTGCGCTGACAAAAACTGTGTCATATATTACTGTGCATACGGTTCTAATTTAAAACTTACCCATGGCGACATAATGTGGGTATCAGCATTTCTGTGATGATAATTTAAAATGAGAATGGTAGAAACGACTGACGAGGCTACCATAAACATTATGCAGTTAAAATATGTTCCAAGTAGAGGTACAGCTTCAGATGTAGCAGGCATTGTTTCCGCCACCATGTTCAAAAACACCGTCAGTGAAAGTAAAATGGTGACCCCAAGGGACAATTTCTCTCCAGAATCCGGAGGTAGAGTGAACCCCAAAACTGCCATCGATGCAATTAGGACACATGGCACGATAAGATTAAAAAAGTAATAAAGGGTCCTTCTTCGGATTATTATGACGAATGTAATATCGATGTAAGGCTCGGGGCAACAGTTGTAATAAAGTTCGTTCCTTTTTCCTGGGACGCCTGTAAAAAAAGAGAAAACAGAAATTAATTTATTAGCTATTCACTGAGGAAGTAGCGGGAAGTAATTTTACTGTAGAGAAAATGTTGGAATATATATGGCAATCAAGTAGGAACTGTTGGTTATAAAAAATAATAAAAAATTATTTATACAGAATGTAAAAAAGAATTATTTTTTATGTAGGAAAAGATTAAAACTGAAATACCTGCATCGGTAACCAACAACATTTAAAAATGTTGCACACTCTCTCTACTTACAAATAATTTTTATATTTGACGAAATAATTAGCATAAGAATATAATGAAAGTTACGAAAAAACCAATATATTCATTTAAATTATATCTCTCAGAAAATGATTATTCTGATTAATTACAAAGGTTTGGTTGAGCTGGACGTCTTAAGGGTACTAACTATTTTCAAGCTTAGAACTCTTTTTTCACATATAGCATTTTTTATTAGGGCAATATTTCTGAAAGTAATAGACTATTTTTCTACAGGTTTTAAAAAAAGTATTAATATATCTTTTTAATCTAAATTAAGTTTTACTTTGAAGCTTAAAACAAATGCTAAGTATTTTTATATTTACTGAATTAAGAATATAGTTATACAAATTTATTCCCTGAAGTATATGTATTTCAAAACGTAACCTATATTATAATATAATCGTTGGCTGAATTAATTAACTTAAAGATTGATTGAGAAATAAGCAATACTAAATAAAAAGGCCACATATCCATTTAAATTATGCCTTTTAAACTGGATTCATTCTAATTCAAAAAGGTATAGTTGCGTTGCGCTTTCTAATATTTTATCACTAGGAATTTTTCAACATTCCTCAATGTATATACAAAGTTTATACATTGTTTGTAATAAGGCTCTTACTAATTAGTTTATTTATATTATTTTAATTTATATTTTATATTCTTTTGGGAATAACTCTGAAAGTAACGAATATGTTGCAAAAGTTTCTTTTGTTAATAAGCTTGCTAAATCATCAGATCATAAAGTTCCAGATAGCTTTAAGTTGAAGAGTCGCAAATTTTGCATTTCATACATTTATTCCCATTTTGTTTGATACAATGTTTCCCGTCTTAAATGGAAAAAGGCAAATAATGTCGCCTTGCTATATGCATAGAAGCTTAATATAACTTTAGAGTTTCCACTGGATGTATATAAATCTAACGAACTGAAAAGTGCGACATTCTTTCAAGTTGTTTTTTATACGCGATAATATATTTATAGAAACGGTGGTGTATTTTGACTAAACAGAACCAATTACAAAAAATTAATTGAAAATAAAGTAAAAAACGTTTATTAAAAAAATATATATAATATGCAAACAAATATATAATATCGCTGCGAAAACACCAATACGAAAAACCGAGTTATACAATTTCCAAAAAGGTAATTTAATAAATAATTGGCTCCGGCCATTCATTGAATATTTTATTAGTATTTCAATGTTATAATGTTTCAGAAATATATGGTTTATGTGACACTTCAATTTATAAAATTTATTTTTAACCTACTAATTTTAAATAATTTTTGCAAATTATAATCAGTTTACTTTCTTCATTTTTGATTAATATTTTTTACTTAGCTGATTAAATGCTGTTTTTATTAGCCGATTTAATTTATCTTTAGGAACTGGAACACCCTAAAAATAAAATAAATTATCACGTTAAACAAAGCGATTTGTTCCTCTAAGGCTTCTAAGAACTAGCCTGGAGTCTTGAAGTTAATTAGTCTGCTTAAATAACCTCGCTCTAAGAACACTATTTGCTGCAGAGACCATTATCGCCTAGAGTTATTTATCAAGATCTACTTTACCAAAATGTTCACGCAGCATACAAAGTACCAGACCTAATAAATTATTTACCCTTTCTTCCCAGTTTGGGACGTCATGGCAAAACTGTTTTTAAGAAAACGGATATTTGCTTTAAGTTACTAAGGTTTTAATTAGGATTATCAGTCTGTAGTGTGTTGATTATTCCCCAAATGATATTTTGGCATTTCTGTAAATATATATTTTTTAAATCCACCATTTCAATATGGTTTTCAATTATTCAGCTAATAACAAGAAATATTTTTGTCAAAAATTTTCATTTAAACATAGAAACCAAAAGGGAACTATTTTTAGCCATTAAAATTTTAGAATTTAAAAATTTCAAACACACAATTTACTTTTTTTCAGTTTTGGGTTTCAGCGTTATTCAAAGACTGATACGGCAATTAATAAATATTAATAGCAAAAAAAACAAATAGCAACTTTTATGCAATTTTTTTACTGTTTTTATTATTATTTGTCGTGTATTTATTATTTTACTATTAGAAACATGATTAAAAATTGGCATGTACTACAATGAATAAAGTAACTCTTATTCAACAATAAAGAAATCAATAATTTTTCTTTAAAATAAAAAATTCAATAACCTGGCCGAGCCAATTACTTATTAAATTACCTTTTTGGAACATACCTTTTTATAACTCGATTTTTCGTATTGTTGTTTTCGCAGCGATATTATATGTTTATGTACACATATGTTTTTAAACGCTTTTTACTCTATTTTCTATTTATTTTCTGTAATTGCTTCTGTATATTCAAAATACCCCACAGTTTCTATAAATATATTATTGCGTATAAAAACAACTTGAAAAAATTTACTCACTATTAAGTTCGTTAGATTTATACACATCCAGCGGAAACTCTAAAGTTATATTGAGTTTCTATGCATATATCAAGGCGACATTATTTGTCTTTTTCCATTTAAGACGGGAAACATTTTATCAAATAAAATGGGAATAAATGTATGAAATGCAAAATTTGCGACTCTTTTACTCAAAACTATTTGGAACTTTATGATTTGATGCTTTAAGTCAAAAAGATGAAAAACAAACTTAGTAATAAAAAAAAACTTTTTCAACAACATAGCCTTATTTCAAATAATGTATGAACTCAGAGGAACATTGAAAGATCAATACTAATATTAATGAGGAAATAATATAAAGCGAGACCTAACTATACCTTTTTAATTAGAATTAATCCAAGTTTAAAAAGCATAATTTAAATGGATATGTTGCTTTTTTATTTGTTGTCGCTTATATCTCATTAAATCTTTAAGGTGATTATTTCGCTAGATCTGAAAATTATTTAAAATCTCCTGGACCTATATAGAGATAGTATAGACAATGTTTTTAAATGTATTTTACTGTTAGAGATAGAGACATGATTCAAGTAACGACTTGTCTTTATTAGTGGTAGTATAGACGTGGTATAGATTCAAGGACTGGCTTAATTAATGAAGCAACTTTTATGCATCAATAAAAAAACCTCAAAATCAAGATTAGTAAATAAACCAGATACTATGATAAGAAGCTTTTGAGCGGCACTTCTATTTATTTGACATTACTTACATGTTCAATGAATTTAAATTTATTGCATATGTGTTTTAGACTTTTGAATTAATTTTCAAAAGTGTTCCAGAATTTTATTCTTCTATGAATTCAAAATACTTTTGCGTTTATATCGGACATTTCACATATCATTTTGCTGTATTCTATTTACAGACTGTTTAACTTAGTTTCAAAATATTTCAGGCATTTAGGGAAATTTTTTATTTTGTCTTCTATAAACAAAAGTAATTTTTCATATATTTTGAGTATTTCAATGTTGTGTTATGTTTACAGGCTCCTGGACTAATTTTCAATGTCTCTCAGATATTTCACGTAATTCTGGGGACTAAATTTCTTTTCGTGATTTCTAAGCATTTTCTTCATATAAAATGTACAAACATTTAGGTGGCGCTATCAAAGAAAAAATTCATAATTCTGTATAAACAAAACTATCCATAGAGAAATTTTGCGACCAAGGTTGAAGAGATTCTGGAAGCTGTAACGATACTAATTTTCTTCTTTAACCACAAGATAATTACCAAATTGTCTTTTTCTCATATCGTTACTATAAACAAATATTACTTACCAAGTAAGTCCCATTCGCCGTTTGTAATAAAATTACTAATATCTCCGCCGCTGTCATCTTGAAGTTGAAGATCCAACTAAAATAAAATATTCCAATCGTTAGGCAGAACTTTAAAATAAAATAAAAAGTTTTAAAGAAAAAATTCCACGGCTATCGATGTAATAAGATGGAATTGAATTAAAAATTCCGATTTCTATCTCGAAGTTTGTTTTTCTTTCGAAAGATTTATTGAAACTTAAACTTCTGAACCTGGGTGGTTGTGGAATATTAAAAAGTTTTAATAGGCAGGAGAAAATATGGCTCTTTCATGGTTAGTAGTTTTCTTTGCTTTCAAAAACTTTGAAGTCGAAGAATGCAGATAAGCAGGTAACAAACTATACGTTTTTATGGTTAAGTTTGTCTGGATTAAATTTACATAAGCATTCTCGTTATCGTATTTAAACCAGGAAATCGAAAGGAAGAGTTGGTAAAATATTTAACAATCAAAAACTCAAAGTTTCATGTATAAACATCCTCTTTTTCTCTTTAGTTATCTAATATCACATAAAACGTGAAAAAATTCATGTTATCATTTTGTTAAAATTCAATCAAAAGTGAATTGATTTGCTACTACCACTAACATTATTATTTCGTGACTCTACACAGATTGTTAATATTATAATGTTATCCACAGTTGCAGATGTACTCGCTGTTAATCTTGATTCTTGCATTAAGTCCTTCAAAGCTTGTTGGATAATACGTTCTAAGTACACAGTGAATAGCAATGGCTACAAGACATAACCTGAAATCCTCGTTGAATTCGCCTGTCTCTTTAAATACTTATGGATGATGACAATTGGCAGGTATTCATCATTCAGTCCAATTCAGCTGAAGGCACCTGAAATGCTTTCAAGGTTGACCTAAGCTCTTTAGGCTTGTCATAGAAGTTCAGGTGTCTATTCTTGATCAATTCCCTGAACAACTAATATCTGAAGATGATTCTGACATTCTACTTAAACCTTTATATAAAAAAATCACTTAAGTTATTTACTTGCTGATTTTTTATAATTATATATTTAGTGTTTGATCTTTTTTTTGTCAAGCCTGTGGCCTACATTGTTCGCCCAATTTTTTGAAATGCCAAAACCGTAAAACCTTTCAAAAATTTTTATTTCAAATTCGAAATCAAATAATACCTTGCGCACAACGAATTCTAGGTTGCATTTTAATTAACCGAGTATTTAGCCTAAAATACGTTATGGAACAAATACCTCTCTATTAGCGGTCTGCCGCAGCCAGAGTAGCTTAACTTCGGTATTACCCGTCAAAGGAGAAACTTAGTTAATATTAAATCATGATGATTCTCCTTGCATTGGATTTACCACTTATTTCAAAGTGCAAATCATCTTTAAAAGATTCCGTCTTTAATCGTTGCTTTAAAAAAGAAAAATAATTCCAATGAATTTATTTATCTTAATTTTACGTAATAACCCAGGCGAGAATAAAACATATTTTAAATTAAAATCTCGGTTAACAGGAGTTTAACCCACATTTACTACTAAAATAAAAAGCGAGGAAACAATAACCAGTATTTTCCTTTGTTACTAACATGTTAAAGGCAAAACCCAAAGTCAGTGTGTATAAAAAGCTGCCGGACTTTGAGGCCGTAGATGGACCGGAAACAAATTTTATAAAAGAAATATACGAAGAGGGTCTGCTCTTTTTTTTCATAACAGGCTCGATTGTTTTTTTTTAAGGATGCTAAATGGGGACAAAGAAACTGTAACCACAATAACATGTCACAGAGGTAGCTTGGAAGCTAAATTATTAACAAAATAAAAAGTTTTTTTTCAAGAAAGCCATTAAATCAATGAAAGCATTCAAATCTGATATTTACTTTGATTGGATCTTTTATGGAAAATATACATATTGTGAAGCAAGTCATTTAAAGGTACTTTATATAAATAAAAACGCTCAAAATATACTCAAATCAATCGATAAACTGTGATGTTGTGCTCCCTACTTATAATATTACTAGAGCAGTGTTACGCAAACTTTTTTCGTGACGGAACCCTTTTAAAAAACCAAATTTTTAACGGAACTAAAACTAAACTAAAAGCAAAAGCAGTTATATGTGAATTGTTTATCAATAATCATACAAAAAAGATAGATACAATAAGTAGTGAGTTAATAAGCAAATGATAATACTAAGTTCATTTAATGCGAGGCATGTAATTGTTTTTTATTTCTCATCAACTGGGTAATGTTAGGCTTGATAGAAAGTCGCATTCTTGTGTCTGGTTCGGCATCCAATCTATTGCCGTATTTTGTTTTTGTAGCTGTATATGCTGAAAATCCCGTTTCACACAAATACGTTGTTGGAAACGGTAGAAGAACATTCAAAGCTTCTGTGGCAAGTTGTGGATATTTATCACGAACCCTGCACCAAAAATCATTTAGTGAAATTGCTTTGCACCATGATTCCATGCTTGTATCCGATGTCATTTCTAGAAATGATTCGTAGATCTGATTTGACAGAGGAGATGAAAAGGGGTTTTGAATTCATGAGTTTATTTGCAGTTTTGTATTCTGTTCTTCAGGAAACTAAGATTCAAAAGTCCCTTGCAGATCATTGAGATATTGCACCAATTCAACAAATATTTGATTTTGAAATATTTCTGTATCACTAAGACTATGGTGACTAAAGAACTCACTTAGCAATGAAAAGCCTTCGATTTCTCTCTTACCAAAACAAGTAATGCAAAAATCTAATTTTGTTTTAAAGGCAGTTATTTTGTTGTTAGCATTGAAAACTATTGTCTGATTTCCTTGTAGTGACAGGTTTAATTCGTTAAATTTTCCAAACATGTCTGCTAAAAATGCTAGTCTGAATAACCAGCTTTTATCAGACAAACTGTCTTTTAAATTAAAAGGAACATCTGTAAGAAAAGCTTCTGTTCTTAGTTCAAAAAGCCTTGTCAAAGTTTTACCCTGAGACAACCATCTCACTTCAGTATGGAGCAATAGTGTTTTATGATCGCTACCATAATCTTCACATAATACTTAGAACAATCGGGATTGTAGTGGAGGTGACAAAATTAATTATTTTTACTGATTCATCAAGAACCAATTTTTGATTTGGTGGCATTTTCTTAACCGCGAGTGATTCTCTATGCAGGATGCAGTGGCCTTGTTTTATGTTTGCTGCGATATCTCCAATTCGCGTAACTGTATCGTTCGAAAGCAGCACTGTAGAAAGATGCTTTACAGATTTTTCGTCGAGTATACATTTAGTTATGTCTACCACACATGGTTTTATTAGCTTTTCTGCGATAGTGTGCGCTTCTCCTGCTTAGGCAATGCGGTAACTAACCAAAAACGATGCCTCCGTGGCCTTTTCATTCACAGTCTGAGTCGCATACGTCATAGTTTTTTCGCTTTTTAATAATTCTTCTTTTTTACGTAGAAAAAATTCTTTACTTTTGTTTTTGAAGTCGGGATATACAGTTTCTAAATGTCGGCGCATCTTACCATCGAACTATTAGGAAGGAGTTTGCTGCACAACATACAAAGAGGTGAGCCGTTGGAATCAACAAATCCGAGATTAATGTATAATTTGTCATACTTTCGTTTTTTCACCTTCAGTGTGTCATTAGATGTTTTACTACTTGAACTTGAAACCATAAAACTAGAACTTGAAGCCGTCGTATCACCTTGATTTGAATTTGACGTATCATCCAAGCGAACCACATTTTTTGCAACACCTTTAAGCCAGCGCTCCATTCTTCTTTAACACTAATTTGATTTGGTCAATTTTATGACAGATAGTATCTCTTGATGCACGAAATACAAGATTTTACAACCACTACGAACAACAACAAGACAAGCGAACATAAAATACTGAGCGCGGTGTGAGTAAATTTTGCGGTACGTTGCTTGATTAATAAATTCTCTGCGCCAAAAAATCCTCCTTTCTCAGAAACTTCGGAGAGCCAGACGATTTTCTCCGAAGGATGCGTCGACGCACGAGCACGAGAAACCGAGGTCATTCAATTGCTTATAGTCCGGGGGCGAATGGTGGCGTACAAGTAACGCTGTAACATTCCGATGTAATAGGTCGGACATTTACTTAATAATACATAATATATTAAATTTTCGTATATGTACCAGTAACACCTATAAGTAGGCGTTTCGTTTTGGTTGTTTATTTTTATTTTAGGTAATTTTATTCTTATAGGGTTCACTTTAATACATGCATTCATTTATTGTAACTGCTGGCGGAGCCCTACCGGAGGTTTCGCGGAGCACACTTTGAGTAAAGATGTACTAGAGCATCCAATTCTTTCACATGTGTTAATTTATCTTTAATGCCAGGCTCATTTCCAGCATTTTCCGACTGCGTGTAATAAGATATCATATCATACATTTGTTAAGAGTCATCTAGGAGCAACAACTCGAACAATAATTAGTTTTAAGAATAAAAACCTTTTATTTTCTTTCCTCGCAAAATCAAAAATATCAATTGATAAACTTTGATGAAACTCTCTTCACCACAAATTACTGCAAAACATCATTAAAAATCACCTTGGCAGGGTAATTTGCATAACAATAAATACTTCCTATCTTTGTTCCCCATAAAGTCCTCCCCTATCAATTGACCAACAGGGATTAAGTGCTTCTCACTGCCGATATAAGTATAAGGCATGCAATTTTCTTTCACACAAGTTAATTTTTCGTTAATTTCGCAGGGCAGATTCAACGCTTTCAATAAGAAAGGACTGGCACCTCTATCGGAGCCATCTCAAAAAATACAAGAAAAGTTGTAAGACTAAAGCATGAAGAACATACCGTGGCAAACTATAGAACTAATGCTATGAGAGAAATAAAAAATGTCTTCGCAATGGCACATTTACTGCTTACCTCCAAGAAAGTACTAATTTACTATTTGGCATACACTTCTCTGAGTCCACCTACACATTAAGAGAACCTAATGCAGGTAGGAGTTGTGTTTCTTACTAAAGAAAGAAAGTTCGACAATATCACTTTAAAGCTTTTGTATGGAAAGACTGTGAAAAGGTATATAAGGGATAGTGTCTTGACTAACTAGTGCGTATATCAAGCTAAATGGCTACTTAGTCAAAGCTTTTTTTAAGTTTAGTAGTCACTCGTCATCTTCAAGTATAAAAGAAAAGACTATATTTAAGCTTCTTTTAGAACCATTATGTTTGGGTATAATTTGGTTACTTTCTCATGCTAGACTAGGTTAAAGTATTAAGGCAAAGATCTAAAATTTGATTGAAAATCACTACAATTTGGTAGATATAAGTTATCTTTCTTTTAGCCTATCTTTACAAAACTGGATATATATATTGTTTGTTATACGTTCGTTATAACCTGCGCATTTCCATTTTAGTCATGCTGCTCCTTCTATAGCGACAACTGCATTGGTTTTCATTCTTATCCAGTTATTAAATTTTTTTATCACTAAATGATATTCCTATTATGTCTCTTTTCATTGTCCTCCAAAGGGTGCGAATTCAGTCTAAATTTGATCTTATGAACTTCTCCATGTTTGCTTTCCATATATGAACACCGGCAATGCAATATACAGCAATCAAATACCTTTGGGCCCAGGGTTAAACCTATCTTTTGGTTTTTTAAATCATTGGAGTGCGAATGCCGCCCATCTTAATCGAAGCCCATATTAGTATTATTTCGGCTACTTAATTATCCTCATTCGCTTTTATGGCCTGTAAT